>NC_043964.1:55455015-55642763 GCF_902148855.1 Sphaeramia orbicularis | reverse complement strand
AATGAGCCCATCTGCAGGGGCACGTACAAAGGGCAGGGCAGCCGGGCTCAGGGATACGTTTAGGACCGCTGGGAAAGGGGAGGGGCCTCCTTTTCGCTCTGCGGGAGGCGGGCGCAGACGTAGCGGTCGGACAGATGAAGCTTTTGACGGACAGTTTGGACAGACTTGAAGCGGACGTTGTTGTGGTCAGAGGAACCCCTGGGCTCGTATTCCCACAGATCCTCAGGCACAGGTGCTCCCAGTTTCCAAATTCCACCCAAACTCTAACAATCAGGAAGTTTTCTGAGAATTTCCCCTAAAAATGAAAAGTCCATCCTAGTAAAGATAAGAGCTGTTCCTAAAGAATCCGAACCCTTAAGAGAGCTCCTAAGGAGAAATGTGTTCAGAGAAGCAAGAGGACTGGTAAGGGGAAGAGGAGTTTTAAGGGGAAGAGGACTGGTAAGGGGAAGAGGAGTTTTAAGGGGAAGAGGACTGTTAAGGGGAAGAGGAGTTTTAAGGGGAAGAGGACTGGTAAGGGGAAGAGGAGTTTTAAGGGGAAGAGGACTGTTAAGGGGAAGAGGACTGGTAAGGGGAAGAGGACTGGTAAGGGGAAGAGGAGTTTTAAGGGGAAGAGGACTGGTAAGGGGAAGAGGAGTTTTAAGGGGAAGAGGACTGGTAAGGGGAAGAGGAGTGTTAAGGGGAAGAGGACTGGTAAGGGGAAGAGGACTGTTAAGGGGAAGAGGAGTTTTAAGGGGAAGAGGACTGGTAAGGGGAAGAGGAGTGTTAAGGGGAAGAGGACTGGTAAGGGGAAGAGGACTGTTAAGGGGAAGAGGAGTTTTAAGGGGAAGAGGACTGGTAAGGGGAAGAGGAGTTTTAAGGGGAAGAGGACTGGTAAGGGGAAAGAGGAGTGTTAAGGGGAAGAGGAGTTTTAAGGGGAAGAGGAGTGTTAAGGGGAAGGGGACTGGTAAGGGGAAGAGGAGTTTTAAGGGGAAGAGGAGTGTTAAGGGGAAGGGGACTGGTAAGGGGAAGAGGAGTTTTAAGGGGAAGAGGACTGGTAAGGGGAAGAGGAGTTTTAAGGGGAAGGGGACTGGTAAGGGGAAGAGGAGTTTTAAGGGGAAGAGGACTGGTAAGGGGAAGAGGAGTTTAAGGGGAAGGGGACTGGTAAGGGGAAGAGGACTGTTAAGGGGAAGAGGACTGGTAAGGGGAAGAGGAGTTTTAAGGGGAAGAGGACTGGTAAGGGGAAGAGGACTGTTAAGGGGAAGAGGACTGTTAAGGGGAAGGGGACTGTTAAGGGGAAGAGGACTGGTAAGGGGAAGGGGACTGGTAAGGGGAAGAAGACTGGTAAGGGGAAGAGGACTGGTAAGGGGAAGAGGGACTGGTAAGGGGAAGAGGAGTTTTAAGGGGAAGAGGACTGGTAAGGGCAAGAGGACTGGTAAGGGGAAGAGGAGTGTTAAGGGGAAGGGGACTGTTAAGGGGAAGAGGACTGGTAAGGGGAAGAGGACTGGCAAGGGGAAGAGGACTGGTAAGGGGAAGAGGACTGGCAAGGGGAAGAAGACTGGTAAGGGGAAGAGGACTGGTAAGGGGAAGAGGACTGGTAAGGGGAAGAGGACTGGCAAGGGGAAGAGGACTGGTAAGGGGAAGAGGACTGGTAAGGGAAAGAGGACTGGTAAGGGGAAGAGCACTCTTAAGGGGAAGAGGACTTTTAAGGGGCTAGGACTTTTAAGGGGAAGAGGAGTTCCTTAAGCAGAGGAGGAAAAAAGTTTAAAAAAAAAGTGTTATTCCAGCAGCAGGGGCGCCAAAAAAATACTGTTAAATCATGGAAAATAATCATCTCATAAAAATACAGTAATTTCCCATCATTAAAATACAGGTTTTTGCCCTAACTTTACATGAGATTTTACTTTTTTTTTTTTTTTTGGACTTTTTAATGTTTAATAAAGAATATTTTCATGTATTAAAACAATCCAATTCCCTATAAATATATATATAAATAATTTTCAGTGAGACTCAGTTGTCCACTCCACTGATAAAAACTGTATTTGGACAGTTTATCAGTGCTTATACATGTTATACATTCACAAAAATACATTTATTCAACATTTTTGTTGTGAAACCTCCTGTAATTACACAAGACATTTGTCAATTAATAAATAAGTCTGGTTCAACTGACAGAACAAATACTTCTGTTACCCTTAATTGTCAGTAATTTTATCTGGTTTTAATTTTTTTTTTTTTTTTTACAGAATTAAACTTTAAATTAACAGTTTAATCTCATGAATAGAAAAGAAATATTTGTGAAATTATCATACATTTGCAAAAATATTTGAACTGTATTTTTCTGTTAAAAAAGAAAAAAAAATCTTTTAAAAAATGAAAATTTGATGGTTATTCACAGTTACAATGTTTTTTGTGTTGTTTTACATTTGACATGTAAAATCTCAGTCTGTTTTTATCATTTCATTGATATTTTCCTGTATCTGAAAAATACAGGAAAAATCTGTCAAATAAACAGTGAAAATTCTGTTAAATTACAGATTTTTTTTTTTACAGTGTGCCAATTAATATGAGCAAATAAATAGAACTATCACTATGTGAATACTGTGGGCCTGAGTTTTTTTCACATATTTTGTCGGATCATTTTAAAGTACAGTTTACTGTTCATTGAACAGATAGTAAATTTTATGTGAAATATTATTTACAGTTCCACAGTCTTCATCAGATTAGATTCTCTGATTCAGTTTATCCATTTCAGGGTCCGTCCTTTGGCCATTATCACCAAAAGTATAGTTTTTTCTAACTTTTAGGATCAACCAATCACAGCTTTTGAAATGATGACTCATACCTGTCAGCAGGTGGACCACACCTCCTCACTAACAGGACTTTCTGTCCATTCCTGACTCACAGTTCTCTGACAGTGCTCTGGAATCACTCCTAAGATAACAGTCCTTGCTAGGAATTTGTAGGTTCAGTTAGGAGCTGTGAGAGGATTCTGAGAATCTGTAGGAATACAGGCCCTGGAACATCTGGGAGGGAAGAGGAGGATGGAGGATGGAGTGACAAACTGTTTTCTATGGTCGGAGAAAGAAAGGGAACAACGGGATGACCCTGCAACAGCCACACAAATACATTATGAGGAGATACCCACACCTCCAAGAACACAAGACTTCTGGTCAGCATTCAAATCAAATCAGTATGAACAGATCAATATCTTCAACTGTTTTCAACTTTTCACACTTTGAAATGGGTCCCATTATAAACCAAAGGGGATTTAGAACATTAAAAAAATTCATATAAAATTCACAAATCAACATTTCCCAATTCTGTGAACAAACTTGATCGCCCTCAGCCCAAAGATGTTCCACAACAAATACCAACTCATTCTGACCGACGGCTTTGGGAAGAAGGTTCTGGAAAAACTGTTTATGGACCACAGCTGATCCCAGTCGTCCATCAGACCTTCAGGACGTTGGACTGAAAATGAAACCTGACACCTTTAGCACACATCATCAGCAGGTCAGTCAGAAGGATGGTGTTTAGTGGACGTAGACTGGGGACGTAGACTGTGGACGTAGACTGTGGTCGTGGTGGTGTATCCTGTCTTCCGTATCTTCAGTCTGAAGCGCCCCCTACTGGCCTGGAACAAACATGTCATCCAACATATGGTGTAAGATTCATGTAAAATAATGAAACTGTAATGTAATGTAGAGGAGAGCCCTGGAAGAATAGGAACTGAATCATCAGTTGTTAATGGGGATCTGAATAAATGAACTGAAACATGTGCTGCTGTCACTCGTGTGTGTGTGAGTCCATGTCCAGTCCATTCAAACACTGAATCCAATCAGCTGATCAGGGAATCCTGCTGACATGGGACGGATCTGAAAGCACACAGGACGAACCACCAATAACGGAAGAACCACCGATAACGGAAGAACCACCGATAACGGAAGAACCACCGATAACGGAAGAACCACCGATAACGGAAGAACCACCGAAAACGGAAGAACCACCGATAACGGAAGAACCACCGATAACGGAAGAACCACCGATAACGGAAGAACCACCGATAACGGAAGAACCACCGATAACAGAAGAACCACCGATAACAGAAGAACCACTGATAACGGAAGATCCACCGATAACAGAAGAACCACCGATAACGGAAGAACCACTGATAACGGAAGAACCACCGATAACGGAAGAACAACCGATAACGGAAGAACCACCGATAACGGAAGAACTTTTGGTCGTACATTATTGACCTGGTAAAAAAAAATCTCTCTCTCTCTGTGATTTTATCTCAGTTCTTTCTAATAAACTTAAATCAAACTTAAATACAGTTTTATTCATATATTTTTCGTTATTACTTACTATTTCGTTTATAAGATTTTTTTTTTACCAGGACAATAACATAATAAGTTATTACGTTATTGGCTCTGGACCATTATTCCATTATCGGTCATTCTTCTGTGATTGTCTTCTCCACACCATGAGTCTGGTAAAGCTGCACAAACACATGTGTCAGATGTTGGAGGTAAACCCAGTTTGGCAGAAGCGTCCCATGTCAGCGTTGAAGTGTGTTAGTGTTGAATAAAGCTGTGAACTGACCCGACAGTAGAAGTAGAGGAAAATGGTCCCCGTGATCAGGATGAAGTGGACCACAACCACCCTGATGATCAGATTTCTCACCAAGTCTGAAACACAACAACAACAATAACAACAACAACAACCATCAGAGTGGAGCTGAAGAGTCCTGACGTCTGGAAAAACTGACAAACTGTGTCTGTTTGACACTGTTCTGCTGATCACAGTGTGAACAGAACCGATCCCATCAACACCTGGAACACATGCACATCTACTGATGGAACACATGCACATCTACTGATGGAACACATGCACATTTACTGATGGAACACATGCACATCTACTGATGGAACACATGCACATCTACTGACGGAACACATGCACATTTACTGATGGAACACATGCACATCTACTGATGGAACACATGCACATCTACTGATGGAACACATGCACATCTACTGATGGAACACCTTCAGTGTGAAGAACATCTGCACTAACAGAACACATTCCCATCATGAGGCTGTTTGTGCTGAGCTCAGTGGGATTGTGTGTTTGACTTCAGACTGCAGTTGGATTTGGCTCCAAATGGGAGTTGAGTTCACACACACAACTGTTAGAGTTGGAACCAAAGTTCAAATAGTTTTGGATTTTTCATTCTAGTTCAGTTTTATTTAGGTTTGACTTTTTTTCTCTAATTCGGTTCGTTTTAATTCATTTTTAGAGCGGGTTTGCTAGTTTTTATTAGTTTTCATGTTTTTCTAAATGCTTAGTTTTAGTTTAGTTTTAGGTTTTTTTAATATCTTTTCTCTTCTTCTCCGTCATATTTAAATAAATCGCAGACAGGACTCTGCTGTCTCCAGCTTTAGTCTCCATGTTTCCAGGTAGAGTGGGGACCAGAAGACGACTGGAAACCACAAGTGACGAGAAGTGACCGTGAAGTGTCGTATGGTACCGCTAGCTAAAATTGCTAGAGCGAAATAAATTCATTTCATATCAATCCGACATAGACGAAGACGAAAACGAAGGGAATTTTGTCCATAATTTTTATCCGTTTTAGTTAGTTTTGTAAACACACAATACAGTTTCAGTTAGTTATCGTTCTTTCTTCTAATTATAGTTTTTATTTCTGTCAGTTAATGAAAATGTTTTTTCAATTCTAGTTTTGGTCATTTCGTTAGTTTTCGTTAACGTTAATAACCTTGGTTGGAACAGAACCTGTTCAGTCCTGGTGGTGGCGCTGGTGTAGGGAACAGCACTGTGGCCTCACAGCAACCAGGTCCTGAGTCCAGGTCCACCCACAGGGGTCAGTCTGAGGCCCAGGTCCATTTGGGACAATGTGCTCAGACCATCAGCCATATCTACGGCCGATATCTGAGGACCATATTTGATGTTTTTGAAAGCACACTGACCATAAAATCCAACTGAAACACTCAGATAATTCAGATTTGTATGCAGCGATATAAATGACATGATTAATCCACGTACACATAGCACTGTTTGAACACTGACCTCAGTTCACGTGGCAGAATAACTCTTGAATAAATCCAGTTTTGCTGTGAGCTGCTGTAAAATGTCCCAGTCACCTCATGTATTTCTCTACTGGTGAAGCTCGCCTCCCAGTTCAACTCATGGACGTCACTACTGATAAGTTCAGGGTCAGTTCTGTTCGCTGGAGAAGATGTTGTGTCTACAGAGGCTGGGAACTCGCACTCCAATAGATACACGTCTACCACGACAATCACAACACTTTGTGGAGCATGTTCTAGTAGAAAGACGTGAACTGACGGTCGGCAAGTGGTGTCAATAGGTGAGGTCCAATCAGAAGACGCAGTCGGGTGACGTTGTGAAGTCCAACCTATTGTTCGGGGTGGAGACATCTGAGAAGATAATTATCAATTGGACCAGGAGTTCGGGGCTTTTTGTGACTTGAGTTCCTGCGGGAGCCCTTGTCCAGAAAGACCAGCGCTGGCTAGGGCTGTGTATCGGCAAGAATCTGGTGATACAATACAAATCGCAATACTAGGATCACAATATGATACATCACGATATATCATGATACTGTTATAAAAAGGAAATGTTTGTTTTTTTCTTTTTTTTTAATTCTTATTTCCTTGAAGAACTGAATTCCAGCAGAAATCTGCACAAATCCTAAACACATTTGTATTTGATCCCAACAGGATCTAATGTTCTATCAGCAAATGTTCCAACTGTGTTCAGACTGAACTTCTGTTTTCCAGACATTCCAGTTTCAGATCCTGTTCAAATGTTCAGATTCTATTAGTTCACAACTAACACAACATTATTTTATGCAAAACTGAGGAATACTGGAATATCCCTCGGGATCAATAAAGTATGTATGTATGTATGTATGTATGTATGTATGTATGTATGTATGTATGTATGTATGTATGTATCTATCTATCTATCTATCTATCTATCTATCTATCTATCTATCTATCTATCTATCTATCTATCTATCTATCTATCTATCTATCTATCTATCTATCTATCTATCTATCTATCTCCTGGTCCACCATGACCCCCTCTAGACCCTGGACATGTGGACCACACACACACATGTACAGATGCAGCTTGAACTGCGGACACTAACTGTTCTTCACATTGAACCTGGATGGACTGGCTTTAAACCTGAGTTTAAACCTGAGTTTAAACCTGGGTTTAAACTCAGCTGTGCTTTGAACTGAGCTCAGATTAAAGGAGTGTTTGTTGGTTCAGCCCAGTCTCTGACAGGTTCAACTGGACCCCCTTTACCTGATCTCAGTTCTACCATCGTGGTTCTGCTCACACCTGTTCACTCTGCTCACTGGGAACGTTGTGGAACATGGTCATGTGACTGTTACTGAAGCATTGTGGGTGTTTTGTGTGCGTTTGTCGTGACGTTACCTCCGACAGTGAGATAGAGGGCGGGGCTCTGAGACGACGAGAAGCTGTGGTTATAAACGTCCACGTGATAAACACATGTGTAGTTCCCTCGGTGGGCGTAGCCCATGGAGGACAACAGGAAGTGGGCGGAGTGATTGACAGCCGGCAGGGTGAGGTTCAGCGGCTTCTCGGTGTCAGAGATCAGCTGGAAGGAGCCTCCTGGGTACTGTGGTTGGACGGAGCACGTGATGGTGAAGTCGGAGCCGATGAGAACCCGGAACCCCTGCTGGTAGACCCCAAAGACCCCGTCAGACAGGGAGATGTTGGGCTGAGGCAGCAGATCTGTCCACACACAGAGACATGATTGGACCAAGCAGCACACATGAGCACAAACAAGCAGTCAGAGAATCCATCCTCCTCAGAGACACAGATGGATCTGATCCACAGGAGTTTGGGATGGGATGAACACTGACCAATGAAAACATGAGGAATGGGTCATTTAGAGCACAGCTGACCTTCAAAGGCATTATGGGTAAAAAAGGACACACATGTGGTGCTTTTACAGTCTCACATGTCAACATTTGGTCCTTTTGTCCTAAATGAGACTAATGGGAAATCTGTTTGTGTTTTCAGCCTCATCTGGTCCAAATGAAGACGTTCATTTGGGATCTGGACGTTCCAAAGGTCAAAGGTCAATATTTGACACATTTGACCCAAAAAACAATGAACTGAGACAAAATAATCAACTGATGAAATGAACAGATTCATTAGATGGAACTTTAAACGTCAGAGTCAGAACCATCTGGTCACTGAGCATTCAGTTCAGACACAGTTTGTGTCCGTTTGTACCTGAACACACCACGTCCACAGCAGATGAGCAATTATAGGAATCATACAGTCCAACACAGTCCCTCAGTCCAGATGTCAGCTTTACACAAGGAACTGAGACCCTCCACACAGGTCTGTCTGTAGAATTATCTGTTCTGTCGACTGAAACAGCTGATCCACAGTCCAGATGTTGACACACAGCAGATCCAGACTTCAGGTCCCAGAGTTTATAGTAGTCTCCTACTGGTCTCCAGTGTCCCTGGTGTTGGATCTCCACAGTACCAGCACAGCGGCTCGGCTGTCCCACCAACCTGACCCCACCTGGATCTGAGCAGAGACACAAAGACATGAGTCACACAAACACACTGTCAGATGAAAGCCACGCCCCCTTGGTACCTGTAAAAGTCTGTCAGATGAAAGCCACGCCCCCTTGGTACCTGAACAGGTGAGTCCTGCAGCTGTTCCATTTGAGCAGGTCTTCCCAGCTGAGCTGGACCTCCTACAGTCCAGGACCACAGACTCATTTCCTTCACACTGGAGCTCACTGGTCCAGACTGGAGCCTCCCCCTCTCCATAGAGCCCCCCCTGGAGGAGCCCAGGAGCCCCACAGCCCAGCTCCCTACAGACCACCTGGGTGTCGTTCAGGTCCAAATCCTCTTCACACACTGAGGACCAGGACTGGTTGGACCGGACCTCCAGTCTGCCTGAACACCGACTGGAACCATGGACCAGTCTGACAGAGTCTGTGGACCCACAACAACACACACACATGTTTAAAGACACAAAAGCCCCTGGACAGACGGCAGTGTGAGGGTGGACAACTGAACCCTTTCAACCCTCAGCTGAAAATGGACCGCCTGCACTTTTTTAGTATTTTAGACGAGAAAAAGGACAGAAAATATGCTGTGAGTTCATCCTTTTGCCCATATTTCCACAACACTTAGAACATTCAAAATCTGGTCATTTACAAATTAATAATAATAATAATAATAATAATAATAATAATAATAATAATAATAATGATAATAATAATAATAATAATAATAATAATAATAGATTTTCACTGTGCTTTTTGGGACACTTTCCAGTTTCCTGCATGTTCTAATTCTGCTAAAACAGCTTCTTCTCCAGCTTCTAGTTCAGGTCTGAGTGAAATGAGCGTAATGACCCAATAAAACCTGGAAAGCACAAGGTCTTCAACGCTGAAACAGTTCCATCCATCCAAACTGCAGATGCACAGGGTGTGTCAGCCATGACACGTCATGTTTGAAAGACTTAACAACACATCTGTTCATTTGGAAGAACGGAGTACAACCTCTAACAGAACAGTTCTATACAGTCTATTGTCACAGTGATAAATACTACAATTATGAGAGATAAATAATGGTTGGTTCCCCACACAGATGATTAGAAGGATCAAATATGCAATCATTCTAAATACTACTACTACTAATAATGGCTGCATGTTCAAATGTTCTTCCACGTTCCCTGTGCAGAACCATGTCTGTGCACACCTGTTCTCACATTCATCTGCAGAAGGTTTTCAGTTCTCAGCAGAAAATCTGAATTTATGGACCCGACTGACCACAGAACATTTGGAAATATGACGGATGATGGAAAGTGGACTTTTACAGAAGCAGGAAACACGTATTATCTGAAAAGAAACTGATAACAGGTCCATTTGTGTTTGAACTGATGCTTTTTTTCCAGAAATGTGGACAAAAAGTCAGCTGAGCATGAACTAAACCACTGAACTGTGGAGGAAACACCATGTTAAAATCAAAGATTAAAGCGATCTGGACTCTGTCAAAGCCTCCTGTCAGTCATTAGTGACACAGGAACTAAATAGGACTCATGGACCAGTTCAAGCAGAGACACAACGTCCTCAAAGAAAACAGCAGAACACAGAACACACCAATAAAAGGCCCTTTAGTGTTGAATGTGGAGCTGAAGGACACAGTGAGTGTGTGCTGTAGTTGAACTGGATTCCAACAGAGGGCGCTGTCTACATTCAGACTGGACTCAAACAGGCCTCAGGTCCACTCTGTGGATCCTCAGTCACAGGTTAGAGTTAGTTGAACGTCAGCGCTGGTGGACACACAGTCATTCTGAAGTCAGACTGAACATTCAGTATGTGTGAGTGGGGTCTGTTCAAAGGCACACACACAATCCCAGTGGTCAGTGAATGCACCATAATGCAGTGGGTTTGATCAGTGACCTGTGCACTGGTTCATCTCAGACCACTGGAAACATGTGGCTCATGTCGAACATCTGCATTTAAGGACATGCTTTAGTGTCAGTGATGTTTCCATGGTGTCCTCAGAGTCCAGCAGACCCACATAGAGCTGGAAAAAGAGCACATGGACCAACACAAAGTCCTGTTCAAACTAATGGACTCAGTCCTTCTGAGCTGTTCAACAGCCTGTTGGAAAGCAGAGTCATGTGACCACGTTCATGGACTGGAACTGAATTCAGCTGCATGTGTTTGATGGTTCAGTCCAACTGTCCAATGTGTGGACCTGGTCCGACTGGGTCTGGTTTGACCCAGCTCAGATAAAACACACCTGAATGGACTCATGGAAGAACTGGGACAGAACCAGGACCATCATCAGTAGACTTACCTGAACAGGTGAGGAACAGGGTGGAGTCAGAGGAAAAATGAACTGTTCTCACACAGTCCGTCAGTGCAGATGTAGAGAGAAGACAGGTGGGGCTGATGGACCAGAAAGGACCAGATGGACCAGATGGTCTCCCAGAAACAGCAGATCCACAGTCCAGTCGACGACATATGACATCTGCTGCCTTCAGGGTCCAGGGGTCAGAGAAATAATCATCATAATAATAATATTCCACGTCTCTCCATTCTCCATGATGTTTCATCTGTACTATGCCGTTACAGCGACTGGCTCCTCCCACCAGTCTGACATCATGAGGATCTGATCAAATACAAGTGACAGATAAATGAGCTCAAAGTGAGTGAACTGATGTCAGCTGGTGTCAGTCAAAGCTCCGCCCACCTGTGCAGGTAAGGTCCACAGCTGTTCCAGATGAGCAGTTCTGTGCCCCTGAGCTTCCACAGTCCAGCAGAGCAGACTCATGGCCTTCACAGGTGAACGTCTGCACCACAGGAGCCTCCGCTGTTCCAGAGAGCGCCCCCTGGAGGAGCCCAGGAGCCCCACAGCCCAGCTCCCTACAGACCACCTGGGCACCATGAAGGTCCAAGTGTCCTTCACACACTGAGGACCAGGACCCGGACTGGTTAGACCGGACCTCCAGTCTGCCTGAACACACACTGGACCCATGGACCAGTCTGACAGAGTCTGTGGACACAGATGGAAGAAGACTGGAATAAGACTAGAGTCTGAAGTGGACTCTAAGGGACTCTAGTGGACTGGAGGAGACCCGGGTCTGGGGCTTGGACTATATAGTGGATTTGACTGGACTGTAGTGGACTGGAGTAGACCAGGTCTGGGGCTTGGACTATATAGTGGATCTGACTGGACCGTAGTGGACTGGAGTAGACCAGGTCTGGGGCTTGGACTATATAGTGGATTTGACTGGACTGTAGTGGACTGGAGTAGACCAGGGTCTGGGGCTTGCACTAAATAGTGGATTTGACTGGACTGTAGTGGACTGGAGTAGACCAGGTCTGGGGCTTGGACTATATAGTGGATTTGACTGGACTGTAGTGGACTGGAGTAGACCAGGTCTGGGGCTTGGACTATATAGTGGATTTGACTGGACCGTAGTGGACTGGAGTAGACCAGGTCTGGGGCTTGGACTATATAGTGGATTTGACTGGACCGTAGTGGACTGGAGTAGACCAGGGTCTGGGGCTTGGACTATATAGTGGATTTGACTGGAGTGTAGTGGACTCACATTCGTATGTGTTGGTGTTTGTTTCTTGTGTGTGTGACATGATGTTCATCAGCTGTTTGTTTGTGGACGTGGATATTATTGGTTGTTTCTTTTGACTTTTCTTCCTCATTTTGGATCCGTGTAAAAACAGGTTCTGATCATCTCCAGAATATAGCCAGAGTGGGTCCAGTTCTGTGTCCGGCCCATACGTAGATGTTGATGCCTGCTTTTCTCTCCAGTAGAACTGACTACAGTAATGCTCTGCTTTCTGATCTTCCTACAGATAGAACTTCACACCTCCAGCTTCTGCAGAACTCAGCCGCTCGTGTGCTGATGAAGACCAGAAGGTGGGCTCACATTACACAGGTTTAAAACCACTGCACTGGCTCCCCCTGGGTTTCAGGGCTGGTTTGAAGGTCCTTTGAATGGTTTCTAAATGTCTTCATGCTCTGACCTTCTGAACCCTGGTGGACCATGAGGTCTCTGGCACTGGACTGAGAACTGTTCCATAAGAAACACTGAAACTAAGGCTGAGGCAGATTTACAGCATTATGACCCTGACCTATGGAACAACCTGAGGAGAACCTGAGGAAAACCTGAAGGGAACCTGAGGAGAACCTGAGGGGAACCTGAGGAGAACCTGAGGGCTGCAGAGAATGTAGACATTTGAAAACCAGGCTCAACATCCACCTCTGAATTTGGCTTTAAAGCTCTACCGTATGATGTGGCATTTTTACACTTTTCTTTTGTCATCTTCAAATGCTCCTAATAAGTGTGTGTCAAACTAAAATGTAAAAGAAATCCACCAGGTTTTGAAACTCAAAAATGTTTAACTCTCATATATTTCTGATAAAAGTCTGACCAATCATTTTAGTCGGTCCGAATAAAATAATTGGCTGAACCTGACTGAGCCTCCTGTCAATCATCCATTACGGCCGTCCAGCATCCGATCCATTATCTCCGCCTCACATCTGATATGTGTCCCTCTGAATCTGACGCTTCACTGGCGCTGCTCCTGCTGTCACTGACCACAGTCTACTGTCTAGGATGTGTTTGGATAGAACTGACATGCACATGTGGAAGAGAAAAAACTGATGTATGAACAGAAACGACATCTGAGGGGAACAAACAGGAGTCTGATGAATGAAGGATGGAGATAAAAGTCCAGAAGTCAGCTGTACTGGACTGAACAGGTCTGCATAAAGCTCAGCTTTTCTGACGGTGGGACTCATACAGGTACATGTACATGGTGTCACACATGTAAGATGATGTAGGATGACAATTGTATGGACTATGAAACTTCAAATGTCCACGGAAAATTCGCGGAGGCCACGTGTTCACAGTGCGTGCGCCCATCCCCTGGGCACTGCAGTGAAGACCCTGACCCAGTACTGCACAGACCAGGTCTACTGATGGAACAGGAGCCGCGGGCCCGCGGCAGGTGGATGATGTATCTGATTACTGAGGGAGGGGTCCGCGGACACGCCAAAATGGACCGGACCTCCACCTCTGCTTCCTCCTCCGATTCCATCGCGCATCAGGTGAGAGGAGGAGAGAGGAGGAGGAGCCTCAGAGCTCAGGCAGAGGGAAGTGGGCGGGGCTTTGGAGGGAGGCGGGTTGTTCATGTTCAGACTTTTACTAAGTGCTGTGAGAAATGTCACATCAGTAGGTAGAGCTTTAACTAATGCTTCTGTTTGATCTGTTTAATGTTGTAGATTTATATTATATTTAGTTTAGGAATAATATGGGTGTGTGTGTATGTGTGTGTGTGGGAGGGTGTGTGTGTTTGTGTGTGCGTGTGTTTGTGTGTGTGTGTGAGGGTGTGTATGTGTGTGTGTGTGTGAGGGTGTGTGTGTGTATGTGTGTGAGGGTGTGTGTGTGTCTGAGAGTGTGTGTGTGTGTGTGTGAGGGTGTGTGTGTGTGTGTATGTGTGTGAGGGTGTGTATGTGTGTGTGTGTGGGGGGGGTTGTACAGATGTTTTATATGTAAATCACTCTGTGCTACATATTCTCTGTATAAAAAGTGTTCTATAAATAAACATTGATTGATTGTATTGATCAGTTTGTGTGAGTTGACATTAAATGTGAGTTGAAGTCTTGGACCGACCCGGATCTGAGAGTCCACAGAGTCTGGAGCCCACAGTGACAGTGGAAGGGTTAGGGTTCAGTGTTCATGCTCTTACCTGAACAACTCAGCTCCAGGAATGAATTGAAACGTGTCTTAGATGTAAAACAGTTCCTCAGTTCAGATTCAATACAGTCTGAACTGATAATCCAACAATCTGCATCTGAATCAGTCTTTCTGTATGTCAGTGAAACTGCAGATCCACAGTCCAGTTCTGCACAAAGTCTGTTTCCTAACTTCCTGTTCCAGTTTAACGCATGCACTGGTTTCCAGTTTCCATCCTGTCGTTTCATCTCCAGGTCACCATGACAACGACTGGCTCCTCCCACCAACCTGAAGTGGAGCGACTCTGTAGAAATAAGACAGACCAGTCAGAGTCCAGTCCAGAACCAGCCCAGCCCATCCAGCACCATTTTGGATCATTACTGTGTTCTGCTCATTTTAGTCTCATTATTCTAGAAATAACTGGTGTAAACCTTTATTTGAATCCAATTATTGACATGGACTGAAAGGATTAAAGGATCAACAGGAAGTAAACAGTTTAGATCAGGAGAAGAGTTAGATTAAAGGAGGACATTTGGACCTTTAAGGGTTAAAGGAGGACGTTTGGGTCTGTAAGGGTTAAAGGAGGACGTTTGGGCCTTTAAGGGTTAAAGGAGGACGTTTGGGCCTTTAAGGGTTAAAGGAGGACATTTGGGTCTGTAAGGGTTAAAGGAGGACGTTTGGGTCTGTAAGGGTTAAAGGAGGACGTTTGGACCTTTAAGGGTTAAAGGAGGATGTTTGGGTCTGTAAGGGTTAAAGGAGGACGTTTGGGTCTGTAAGGGTTAAAGGAGGACGTTTGGGTCTTTAAGGGTTAAAGGAGGACATTTGGGTCTCTAAGGGTTAAAGGTGGACGTTTGGGTCTGTAAGGGTTAAAGGAGGATGTTTGGGTCTTTAAGGGTTAAAGGAGGACGTTTGGGCCTTTAAGGGTTAAAGGAGGACGTTTGGGCCTTTAAGGGTTAAAGGAGGACGTTTGGGTCTGTAAGGGTTAAAGGAGGACGTTTGGGCCTTTAAGGGTTAAAGGAGGACGTTTGGGCCTTTAAGGGTTAAAGGAGGACGTTTGGGCCTTTAAGGGTTAAAGGAGGACGTTTGGGCCTTTAAGGGTTAAAGGAGGACATTTGGGTCTGTAAGGGTTAAAGGAGGACGTTTGGGTCTGTAAGGGTTAAAGGAGGACGTTTGGACCTTTAAGGGTTAAAGGAGGATGTTTGGGTCTGTAAGGGTTAAAGGAGGACGTTTGGGTCTGTAAGGGTTAAAGGAGGACGTTTGGGTCTTTAAGGGTTAAAGGAGGACATTTGGGTCTCTAAGGGTTAAAGGTGGACGTTTGGGTCTGTAAGGGTTAAAGGAGGATGTTTGGGTCTTTAAGGGTTAAAGGAGGACGTTTGGGTCTGTAAGGGTTAAAGGTGGACGTTTGGGTCTCTAAGGGTTAAAGGAGGATGTTTGGGTCTTTAAGGGTTAAAGGAGGACGTTTGGGTCTTTAAGGGTTAAAGGTGGACGTTTGGGTCTCTAAGGGTTAAAGGAGGATGTTTGGGTCTTTAAGGGTTAAAGGAGGACGTTTGGGTCTCTAAGGGTTAAAGGTGGACGTTTGGGTCTTTAACACAGACCAGTGTGAGTCCAGTCCAGAACCAGCCCAGCCCATGTGGACCACATGGACTGGATTCTTGAGCACATGTGGTTTCCATGTGTGAACAGTGTTTTCAGTCCCACTGACAGATTTTGTGTCCAAACAGACTCAGTTCATCCCTCATTCATTCAGTCAGTGAATTGAATGGCTCAGTCTGCTCCTGTTTGTCAGTGTTTCCTTCACTTGTGGATCTTTAAAGCCACACTTGTCCAAATGTCAGGAACAGAAGCTGAGCGTGCTCAGTGGAGCTTCTGTAAACCCATCCTTCCTGAATCCTCTGCATTGGCTCCAGTTTGTTCAGATGAAAACCACCTGAACCAGGATGTTCAGCTTCAGCCCAGTTCACATCCCTCCTTTGTGCATTTCTTACCTGTTGCAGTGCTGTTGTTTTCAGACAGGAGCCCTGCAGGAAAAACACAAAGGACAGCCATGAAAACAGGACAAGATTCTGATGACAAATCCAACATGTCCACATGAGTGAAGAAACAGGAAACTGAGGCTGATCAGGTTGGATCTAAATCTGTCTGAACTGTGTTTGTGCTTTGACTTTGACAAACGGCGTCTAAATACCAGAGCAGCACATGAGACACAGATGAAGGTTCAAATCCAAATGTATGACCTGATTGAACAGCAGCAGATGAACCACCACAAGATGAAACTGACACATTTAGGCTGAGCAGGATCACTTACACACAAATACTGTTGTGTTTCTGAAGCAGTTTACCACATTTATTAGAATATGATCCTCTGTGTTCATTAAAGCTCAGAATAAACTCAAAGGTTCTTCTGTAAAAACAGATCCAACTGGACTTCTGGTTCTGGTTCAGAGGGGATGGCAGCTGAGTAAGAGAGCTCTGGACAAGAGTGAATTCAAACTGGCCCAAAGTGAAGTAATAACACAGCCAAGTGCACGTCAGGAAGAGATAAGGGGCACAGATGAGGTCCAACAAGAGCAGGAGAGGGAAAAAGTCAAGGATCGTTAACGCTGAAGATGACAAGATGCGGCTAACTGAAGAAGCTAACGCGGGCTCCCCGGGGTTGGCCGGGGTGCTGCTCCCGCCCCCGGCTATGACGGCTCAGTGTCAGAGAACCAGGATGGTCCGGTCAACCTGATGGTGACACTGAAAGAGCTAAGAGACGTCTGGGAAAGAGGGAGAAGAATTCCAGAAAGACACCAAAAAACAATTACATGACATAAGACAAGAACTGGACAAAATGAACGCGAGGCTGAACGACGTGGAAACCAGGGTCACCGGGCACGAGGATAAGCTCCGATGCACAGACGAGATACTAGCTGAGATGATCACAACACAAGAAAAACTCCAACTTAAACAGACATGGCTGGAGGCCTACTGGAGGAGGGAGACGCTCAGACTATATGGGACACCAGAGGGAGCAGAGTCAGGATCACCATCTATGATCCATTTCATAGAGAAGCTATTGCAGGAGAATTTAAATATCCCGCGTCAGCAGCACTGCAAATCCAAAGGGCGCACAGAGCGCTATCATATCCTGCAACAAACGACTCCCAGCCCAGACTGATCCTGGTTAAGTTTCTGTTTCACTGTAAAGAAGAAGTGCTGAGATGAGCATGGCAGAAGAAAGGTTTTATGTGGAACAACAACAAGATGAACCTCGACCACGACTACCCTCTGGAGATCATGGCCATGAGGAAGGAGTATGCAGAGGCGCGGAGGATTCTGAAAGAAAAGAACTTACGGTTCCGAACCCTCTACCCAGCCCGCCTTAAAGTGTTTTATGAGGAAGGAGCGAAAATCTACAACACGGTGGAGGAGGCAACGGCGGATCTGGCGCGCCGAGGGCTCCCAGTGAAGTGATGAACCACCGGCGACTCCCAGAGAGAAACTACAGAGATGGTCGTCGTGGCGGGGGATGGGGGACCGGCGCTTCCCGGAGGACTGAGGAACTGCAGGATACAAGGAGAGACTGCAAGTATACGGACGGGAAGAGAACTAATAATATAGAATGAAATGGACGATGTTGTAAATGTTATCATTGTGGAGTTCAAGGGGGGGGGGGGGGGTTCTCTATGCTGAGGGTGTCATCACAGTGGAAGGCCCCCTGTCTCAGGGAGTGTATAGGGCTATTCCTTCAAAGACTAAGGGAAGCAGCAGAAGGGACTCACTGCTGGAAGTTTGTTCAGGAGCGTTTATGCTTCAGCGTTTCACCATGCATTGTGTTTGTTCTCTGTTCATTCCATATGGGTTTTTCCTAAGGGGGGGCTACCTGCTGCTGCCAGGGCTAAGCTGTGCGGTTAGTTAATACAACTTCATGCAAACTGAGCCAGTGAAAATCATTTCTTTTAATGTTAATGGGGTTTGAATATGATTAAGATGAATAAGATTGTATCCAAACTAAAGAAAGAAAGTGCCCAGATTGCATTACTCCAAGAGACACACATGAACCAAACAGAGGAGGAGTTTAAATTTGTCTTTTCCTCTTCTGACAAAGTTAAACACAAGAGGGGCGTGGCTATTCTCATCTCTGGCTCACTTAATTATGAACATCTTTCAGAACCAGCGATGATGAGGGCAGATTTGTCAGAGTAACAGGAAGGAGAGATGGATCTGAAATGACAATTCTAAATGTATATGCCCCACCAGGGAGCCACTGGCTATTCTATAGGAATAGTTTGGATCTAATGGTGGACTCCCAGGGCACAGCTGTCTGTGGGGGGGACTTTAATTTTAGACTTGATCCCAGACTAGACTCATCCAACCGAATAACTACATTAACCCACTAATAAGGAAAGTCAACTCTGTATGATAGAAATGGAGATAATAGATGTGTGGTGAGAGCGATCTCCATCCAGCAGAGACTACACACACTGTTCTGGTTCATTAAAGTCGACCTCCAGACCGGATTATTTCTTTATGTTAATGTGGACAGATTTAAGATAAAGACTGCAACATACTAACGAGGACCTATCCGATCATAGTCCTATTTCTTTGTCTCTGCAGGTGGTGAAGAAAAAACAAACGACTCTATGGAAATTCAATTCCTATATATTAACGACCCTGCCATAGTCTCTAAAATAAAGGAAGACAGAAAAGAATTTCTAGAAATTAACGACACAGGAGAGGTATCAGCGATAATCCTATGGATACGCTTAAAGCGGGTACTGAGAGGTAAATGAATCTCTATTACTTCTCACCTTAAAAGATCCAAAGGACAAAAACTATCTGATCTACAAATGAGGTTAAAGTTGAAGCAACAGGAAGATATTAACAACCCAAACCCTGTTGCAAAGCAGGAAATTAAAAAACTACAGGGAGAAGTCGATGATATATACACACAGGAGGTTCAGAAGAACCTAACCTTCCTAAGGCAAAAACATTATGAGATAGGAGGGAAATCAACAAAATACCTGGCACATAAACTACGGAAGCAACAGGAGGAAAGTACACTTTACAAAATTAAGAATCACAAAACTAACATTTTGGAAACCAAATTGGAAAATATTCAGGAATGTTTTGAGATCTTCTATAGGGACCTATACTCACAACCGGATGCCTCTGGGGAGGATCGCATCGATGCTTTTCTTGATAATTTAGGCCTTCCTCTACTCTCAGATGTTGAAAATGAGAACTTGGCTAAACCGATCTCAACAGAGGAAATTAATGCAGCCATCACCAGATTAAAATCGGGAAAGGCAGTTGGACCAGAGGGGCACAATTCCCAATGGTACCGCATCTTAAGAACAGAACTAGTCTTTTTTTTTTTTTATGGGCTCAGCTGTCTGTACCGATAAGGCAGCAGCCGACACCAGCTGTACTCCCAGTCATCATTGCCCATTTTTCTGACACTTTTGCTTGTGTATCCTCTTTTATTTGGACATATTACCAGGGAGTATCTCACATTATTTATTTTTTTTCTACTTGTCTTGTCCAGCGTCCTAACAGCAGAATGGTAGTCTGGTTCCTTTTGGTGCTGAACAAATTTGCTTTGTCAAGGGTAACTTCATAAAGTATATGAAGCGCCCTTTGATATTCTACTGTGTTATGAGTTTTGTTGAACCACATTTCGATACCGGACCTGACATGGGGGGGGGGGTAGAAGAAGGGGAGAGAACAAGAGAGAAGAAGGTGGCGAAGACCCTCACAAGAAAGTATTAACAATACAAACAGTAAAAACCATGGAGACAATTATAATGGAAACAATAACTACAACCAGAACTGAGTAAACTGGACAGAAGAGAGAGAGAAAAAACAAAACAAACAAAACTACAAAAAAAAAACCCAACAACAATGACATACATAAGACCTATGAAATGATGAATATAAGAAAAGAAAGCATGAACAAAATATCGTATACCACATTCGCACAAATAATACCTATAACAAATTTTAAAAAAAGAAAAAGAAGGAAAAAAAAAAGAACAGAACTAGTCCCACTATTGCTGAAGACATTCAACCACGCCCTTCAGGAGGGAGAAATCCCACCCTCTTGGGCGGAGGCACATTTTCAGTTATCCCAAAAGAGGGGAAAGATAGACGAGATTGCGGGAATTATCGACCAATTAGTGTTCTCAACCTAGATTCTAAACTCTTTACTTCTATTCTTGCCTACAGGTTGGAGAAGGTGCTGCCAGACCTCATTCACTGAGACCAGACTGGTTTTACACATCATAGACAAACAACAGATAACATCAGAAGAATTTTACACATTTTAGGACAAATACAAAATGACAAAAACTCAAGCAATTATATGGAGTTTGGATGCTGAGAAAGCCCTTCGACTTCCGTCAGATGAGCATTCCTGTGCAAGACGTTGGGAAAATTTGGATTCCAGAATAAATTTATTAGAATAATTCAGGCACTATATGACAGACCCTCAGCCCGTATCAAGGTCAGTGGTGATCTATCCGAGGCCTTTCTCCTGAATCGTGGATGCAGACAGGGCTGCGCAATTTCACCCCTTCTGTTCAAGCTATTTATACAAACACTAGGCCAATAATAAGACAAAATCAAAATATTAAGGTATCACACTGTCAGAGCTGAACATAAGGTAGCAATGTTTGCTGATGACGTGTTGGTCTGCCTAGGTGATCCAGAGAATTCATTCTGTGAATTGATGTCTACTTTGAATGATTTTGGCAAGCTCTCGGGGCTACAAATCAATATTTTAAAAAACTCAGGTGATGACCCTCGACTGTACGGCCCCCGCTACCTTATGTAAGAAATTTAAGGTAAACTGGGACAACGAGAAAATTAAATATTTAGGGATACACCTGACCAGGGATGTCTCTGGGCTTTTCCAGACAAACTCTGTGCCAGTTTCTCTAAGTATAAAGGCAGATTTACATAGATGGAACTTGATCCCTTCCTGAGCCTTAGCGCTAGGATAAGTGCAATCAAGATGAATACGTTACCACGTCTACTCTACCTTTTCAGAAACCTACCTACTGAGGTGAATGAAAATCAGTTTAGGGAGTGGGACAAATGGATCTCCGGATTTATCTGGCAGGGTCGAAAATCAAGGATTAAATATGCTACCATTCAACTCGCTAAGGGAAATGGTGGGCTGGGTCTCCCCTGCCTAAGGAACTATTACTATGCTGCTCAAACAGTCCCCCTCCTGTACTGGTGTAATGAAACATATACAGCTAAATGGAAGGAGCTAGAATTCAGTCTATCAACTCAGTTCCCCATCCAGCTGTAATTGCAGATAAGGGCTAACATGTCACTTGGAAAAAGTTGGGGAACCCCTGGTTGACCACACTCTTCAAGTTTGGCAGAAGGTGATTAATATTTGTGGGATACAAAAAATGCTGAGAATATTCACGGTGGTTTGCTTGTGACTCTGATTTTATTCCTAATAGACAAGACTCCAGCTTTTAAATTATGGTCAACGTATGGTCTCACAACGCTCGTCTCACTTACTCAGAGGAACATTGTATGCAGTTCTGACACGGAATGAATTCCATAGATACCTGTATATTATATATATATATATATATATATATATATATATATATATATATATATATATATACCCACATCTTTATTCTGTTTTTTAAACACTTCTCGTGCCATTGTTGGTTGTATGTGGGTGTTTTTGTGATGGGTCAGTGTGTTTTTTGCTTGTACTGTTTGTACTGCTGCTGTTGTAAACAAACAATTTCCTGCAAAGGATCAATAAAGTATCTATCTATATTAAAGACAAATGGGGAAAGGGAATCGGGCTTTGAGATTTCTGAGGAGGCTTGGAGCAACATCTGGTCCTTCCAGTCGACAACATCCAGCTCCACGGACTGGAGAGGCACTGTTGGAAGAACATTATTAGATATTTTAAGACACCACACCAGGAAAGATATAACGGGGTATCTGTGCCATGCTGGAGGCAATGTGGCTGGACCGCTGCTGATCACCATCAAATCTTCTGGGACTGTCCCAAGTTAAAACATTTCAGGAGGGATATCCAGACGTCTTTAAGCGCAGTCTTTAACACCCCAATTTCCCTTAAAATTTGATATATTATACCTGGGACATGTCCCTTTTCTGAAACATAAAAGAGAAAGAAAACTGCTGCAAATACTTTTGGTGGCAAGAAAGAACACAATTACAAGAATATGCATAAGCCGACTTAACCTACCCTAGATGACTGGTTTGAAATTACTTTGGAAATATTAGATGGAAAAATTAACTTACCAAATAAGACTCCAAAAAGACAAATTCTACCAAATCTGGAAAACTGGATCTCATTGATAACCCCCACCAGAGCAGACTTTATTTGATTCCACTGGTAATATTGTTTTGTAACTTACCTATTTATTTTGTCATTGGCTATTGTCCACTACTTTTAGACAGGGTAGGCAGGTAATGTCTCCCCCCTACGATTTTTGTCCATAGTTCTGTATAACTGTTCTTCTTCACTTTAAATCGTACCAGAACCTTCTACAAGTCAATCTGTGAACATCCATGGGCCCTGTCTGTTCTGGGCATTTAGCCAGTACGGGCTCTAGGGGAAAAACTGTCTCCACCTTTGCTGCCTTAGTGCTTTTTTTTTTTTTTTTTTTTTATGTTATTGTATTCTTTTATTATGAGGAGAGTGGATTTTGTAAGGGACTGACATGGCCTAACCCACGATCTGAGAAGATCCTTCTCTGAACTTTTATAAATGGACTTTGTTCTCTTTTTCTGGTCCTAAAACCCAAAAAAAAACACCTGAACGACACTTGTTCTCATTTTGAATAAGTGATGTCACGCTGTACATTTCTGTTCATTCCAAATAAACATACAATTTAAAACAAACAAACCAGATCAAATGAATAAACTGTCTTTTTCAGTCCAATCTGTCCTGAACTGAACAGAAACCCAGGTGTCCATCCACTGGCATTGATCCAACTGCATGGGTTTATTAGTTCTGATTCAATTCATTAGTTTTGAGGCTGATTTTGTTCATGTTGCTGATCATTTTTGTCCACTTGTTTTTATTTTGTTCCATTTATTGATCACTTTTTATATTTTCTTGCTTTTTTTTGTTGTTGTTTTTTGTGCTGGACAGTGATTAAATTTTTAATCGCAATTAATCACATGGATTTCTGTGATTAATCACAATAATGGCATAGTTATATTGGGGGGGTGGGGTGTGGGGTTGCCGGCATCAACAGCGTGTATTTCCTCTTCAGTGCTATTTCAGACTGAAGTACTCTGGTGATTAAAAATAATTGCACATGTCAGTGCTTCTTCTCCCCCCCACCATCTGAAGGACATTTCAAAGGAAATGTCCATGGACAGACCGCTACTGTACACATGTTTATGTTCACACAGGTTTATTTACACTTGTCAGTGATTGACAGGAGTCTTAGTCCCACTAATCAGTACTAATACTAATAAGACCAATAATGTGATGTTCAGTTGTTCAAAGTAAACAAAGGGGCCCTCTAGTGGTCAGAATAAGTGTCACTAACGATGTTTTGTCCTTGCGGTGTTCCCGTAGTCAGTTCAGACATAAGAAGAAAACTAACAGACACGTTCTTTCACTCTGTTTGTATGGACAGGGTAAACGTTTGTCTGAGTATTTTCTGTTCAGTTGTTGTCAGAATGAATAGTATAAATATCTCTGATGTGAACTTGTTTCTGGATAAAAAGATGTTGTAAATCTTAAATTAATCTGTAAATGCTAATCGTTACATGTATGGATTTTCCCATTCAAGTTAGCATCGAGCTAGTGGTCTTTTTCCCATTCATTTAAATGTATAATGCCATGTAAATGTACTAAGGCAGTGAACAGAACTCAGACATGTTTTGTTTGTATGTGTCAGTTTTACAGTGAGTCTACAGGAACAGAGTTGGACACAAGTTTTGGCGTCCGTCTTTTCTTGGTAAACCTGTTGTCTATCTGCAGCTAATCGCTGACACACACAAGCAGAAGAATAGGGTTAGAATTGTACTGTCCTTGCTAAGACGTCTGTACTTAGTCTGAACTAGACAGCGAGCTAAACTCTGAACTGATGATGCCAGATCTGTGCTCTGAAGTCTGCACCTTTAATGTCCATACTTGACATCATGCAGATTGACAGAGCGAAACTATAAATAAGATAAAATAATTAAGTTTGTTATGTCTATTAATGATCTGCATATTCACGGAGAATGCATAGATGTAATTATTCTAAACTTAAATTGACTGCTAATCCAACAGTCACATGGTAAATAAGTACAGGTTCGTTCAAAGGCGGGCATATTAAACACAACCAATGAATTTACATCAACTGAACATGAGCCTGCAGAAAGAATTAGCAACCCATCTGCGACTGCTAGCATAAACCAATTAGCTTAAACATGTTAATAACACATTGTAATAAACACATCCAAAATAACCTCATAAACATGTTTCTAACGACACGTTTGCATGTGAAATTATTTATCAAACAACAGAATGCTGACACACACAGGCGTTGAACTGCAGGAGTTCCACACAGGTGGATTCAGCATTAACTGGGACAGGTTTTCTCCTCTCAAGCTACTGCACCGTTCACACAGAGCACAGTGCATGTGGGCGCCAAAATAAAAGCATGAGTTCAAAATAAGAGTCCATATATATAAATGAACCAAGACTTGTTTGAAAAGCAGAACAAATATAAAACAGCATTACGTGAGATTTTAAAAAATTGTCGGCGTTATTTAATGAACGCGTTAATGCAGTAATAACGCGTTAACTTGCCCAGCCCTAGTTTTTTTTTTTACAAATTTTTTTTTTAAATTTTGCATATTTTTTCATGTCACTTGTTATTTCAGTACATTTTGTGTTCATTTTGTTTATTAAATATATTAAATAATAAACAAAATCCCAGTGTGTCCATCCACTGTCATTGATCCAACTCCATGGGTTTGACTGGAGAGTCAATGTTGCAGAAGATGACGGTGTTTCCACGGTAACTACGGAGCCTCTGAATGTTCAAATATGTCACATCTGATGACCATGAAAATTATTGACATGGATTGATAGGATTAATGGATCAACAGGAATTAAACAGTTTAGATCAGTAGAAGGTTTAGGTTAAAGGAGGACGTTTGAGTCTGTAAGGGTTAAAGGTGAAGGGGTGAAGGGGGAGAACGCTGAAGAAAAAGGTGGTGCAGACCCTCACAAGAAAATAACAACAATAAGAACCATGGTGATAATTATAATGGAAACAAAAACTAGAACCAGACACAGTAAAACTGGACAGAAGAGAAAGAAAGAAAAACACAAGACAAACAAACGAGCAAAACTACAATAAAAATAAAATAAAATACATAAGACGTATTACATGATGAATACAAGAAAGCATGAACAGATATGATAACAACAACTGCCCAAATAACACCAGACCAAATCCAGCCAACATCAGCTGTTCACATGAATCTGCTGTGACAGAGTGACTGCATCAGAGGAAAGAAGAGAACAAGGAAAGAGACTGAGACTGAAGAACACAGACATGGAACCACAACCACACCCCCTCCAAGGACCAGGGACCCACAAAGAGGGCCCCAAGGACCAGCAACCACACCCAACTTTATGGACAACAGTGGAAAAGGATTTCTCACCTGAACAAATGACACAGCGTCCTCATCATGTTCCAGTCCTCTGTTCCAAATCCTGGGTGTGGACACTCAGTCAGAGAACTCTCACTTCCTGAACAGGACACATCATCGAGCCAGATTGGACCAGAACCTGGACCAAAGTGGGCGGAGCCTGGGGCACTCACTGCTGTCCCACAGTTCATCTGTCTACAAGCCACCTGAGCATCATTTAAGTCCCATCCATCATCACAGACTGTTCCCCAGGTACCACCATGGAAGACCTCAACCCTACCAGAGCACCGAGTAGAACCAGAACCAACCAGTGATGTGATCTGTAGGAACAGAAACACATATTTACCAAACATTTAAAGGTCTTTGATTAAAACAAACAAGTTTAGCCTAAATTAAAAATATTTGATGAACATCAGTTAAACAGTCACTGTTATTTTCCAATCTTAACTCACATTACAATGAAACACACACATACTGTAAAACAGAACTTCTGGTTTCAACGTAAAAATATGAGTAAAAGGGCTGCCTTAAATTTTTATGTCAAATGAAAAAACAAAACTTGTTCTGTCTGTCTTGTTTTGGACACAGATTGTTCATTAGTTGAATTTGTTTTTGAAAGTTGTTTGAACAAAAAAAAAAAAAAAAAATTAATCCATCTGAATTAAAATTACATGATGTAGACCAGGGCTGTCCAGTCCTGGTCCTCCAGAGCTACTATCCTGCATGTTCTAGATGGATCCCTCTTCCAGCACACCTGACGGTCGTTCTCAGACTTCTGCAGAGTTTGATGATAGGTTTCAAACATGCAGGACAGTAGCTCTAGAGGACCAGGACTGGACACCCCTGGTGTAGACGGATGTTTACTAGTTTGGTTAATTCACATCTGTTATTACATCTCATCAGTCATGACTGGTGTTGGAGTCGAACCCACAACCTTCTTGTTAGGAGGCACCTGTACTAATGACTGAACCACCTGTCCTGTTCAAGCCATAACTATCTATGTTTTTTTTATTTCTTTAAAAATCACTATCTCACCTAGTCATTTAAAAGCTGACCAAGACAAAACTGAAAACGTAATAATAATAATAATAATGATAATTATGATAATAATAATAATAATAATAATAATAATAGTTTTAACTGCCCATGTAGTCAGGCGGTGGAAGGAATACTCTGAGGAGCTCCTCAATCCCACCAACACATGGAGGAACACATGTAGGAAACGGAGCTGAGAGACCAGGAGACAGATGGACCACTCTTCGGGGCAGAAGTTGCAGAGGTAGTGGAACTACTCTGCATCGGTGGAGCCAGGGGGGTTGATGAGATCCACCCTGGGTAACTCAAGGCTCTGGATGTTATAGGAATGTTGTGGCTGACACGCCTCTGCAACACTGTGTGGACATCAGGGGCGGTGCCTTTGGAGTGGCGAACCGGGGTGGTGGTCCCTAGGCTTGTGCTACCCTGTCACCACATCTCCATTGACGATGCATTTTCCTGGTTGGTGAAGTTGTTTTCAACCCGTGTAGTCACAGTGGCGAAGGTATTTTTTAGTAAAATCAACCAACTTACATCTGTGATCGAAAATGTCCGAGCGATTACCAAGGAAAGAACAAATGTGGTCTCCACTACTGAAGAGCGCTGCCGACAGAGATCCAACTCACCCCAACGTTTACGATTTTTACGAATTCCCACTGAACACAGGGGTACAGAGCGGTGCAGACCACCACCAGTGGAAGTGAAAACCAAACTTGTGTCTCATTTGTTTCTCTTCCTGCTGAAGCTAAACTTTTAAACCTTACCAGAGAAAACGCTGCAGCATTAGTATCACAGTAGTGTTCCTCTGTCGTCTACAGGTTTGTTATTACTGACTTTCTTCTTCTTCATTAAACTTTCCTCTTTCGTGGTATTTGTCCAGTAGGTTAATTCAGAGCGGCGCCCCTGGTGGATTAATGGACAAACGCTAATTCCAACACATTAAATGTCAGTAGCAGCACTTTGTTCCAGTCAGACTAATGACAACGACAATAAAGCACATTTACAAAAGGAACTAAGAACTGGAATGGGATTATTAAGGACTAGGATCAGTACTCAGTATCGGCAAGTACTCAAATGTAAGTACTTGTACTCGGTCTGGAAAAAAGTGGTGTGGGTGCATCCCTAATGTATGGGATCATACTCAGAGGTTTCACTGTGAATTTTTTTTGATCCGGATCCTCGTTTGTTGGAATGTTATGATCGGATCCTTCACTAGCCCAGTTCTGATCATCACATCATCACTGCACCTTTTAATAATGAAAGAAATGATGTTTTTTTGAGAAATTTGACAAAATATATAGGTTTTCTGGCTTAGAAAAAAATATTTTTTTACTGAATCCAACTATTAACGGAACAGTTTACCCATCCAGTCCACATGTGTTTGTGGATCTGGAGTAGGTTTACGACCGTGTCCCCAGGGGGATCCTGTGGGGGGTGCTCCAGGAGTACAGGGTGGATGGCCTCTTGTTAGTGGCCGTTCAGTCCATGTACTAAAGGAGTGCCAGCCTGGTCCACGTAGCCGAGAAGTCGGACCTGTTCCCAGTGAGGGTTGGACTCCACCAGTGCAGCCCTTTGTCACCAGTTCTGTTCAGAACTTTTATTAGGGACCGAGCCGAAAGGTAAGGCCCTCTCACACAGTGACAGGCCTTGCCTGCAAGCAAGGCCCTATTGTTATTCATTCGTTTTTATATTATTTTTCCCTGACACTTTAAACTGGATTTTGACCCCTTAAACATGCTCAGAAACTCAACAAATTTGGCACACATGTCAGGTCTGGCAAAAAAAATTGATAGAAT
Source organism: Sphaeramia orbicularis (assembly GCF_902148855.1). Classification (NCBI taxonomy): domain Eukaryota; kingdom Metazoa; phylum Chordata; class Actinopteri; order Kurtiformes; family Apogonidae; genus Sphaeramia; species Sphaeramia orbicularis. The sequence goes on along the minus strand of NC_043964.1, from coordinate 55,613,982 downwards.
GTAAAAATTATACCCATAGGTACCAAAATGAGCTCTCTAGTGCCCCCTAGACACACAAAAAAAAAAATTGCCCTAGCACCAGTAGGGTGGTCTCATAGAAACAACCCTCCGTTGGCGGATCTGGCCCGGTGTCCAAACGCACATCGGCCAAAAACAGGTACTGCTCCACAAAACAGATCTTCTACAGGGCTAACGGGTCTGGCACCAATCTGGCAAATGGGTCTGAAATGCATCTGGAATGCGGGAGACTCCGGCACAACGGAGCTGGGCCAGAGTCAGGCTGCTTCTGTACAAGATCTGTTTCGCGGAGCAGTACCAGTTTTGGCCCGTTGTGCGTTTGGACACTGGGCCAGATCCACCAAACGGTTTCGGGCTGACTTGGTCAGCGATTCTGTTCCAGATCCAGCCCAGTGTCTCTTTGCTATCTGGGAACACATTTAGTCTTTGTGTTGGAGGAAATGTTTGGAACCAGTTCAATCCTGAGTTCACAGACTGTCCAACACTATTTATGTTTAAAACTAGGTTTAAATATCATTAAAATATATGACGAATGTGAATGTTCATTTTTCCACTCAAATTATTGAATTGTTTAGTTTTTTGTTGTTTCTATTGTTACTAAGCTAAAGGCACTGGTATCTATTTTATTTCATTTTGTTTGGTGATATGAATGGGGGGGGGGGTCAGCAGAATGATCTTAGGCTTCAGCCTATTCCTTTACAGACTGTAGTTTTAAACATTGGATCTGCATAAATGTCTAATGTTTGAAATGTCTGAATAAACACAATTGAACTGAACTGATCTAATGATTGAAAATCATCTAAAGTCATCATTATTTTGAATTATTGAAATTAAGAATCACAAATGTTTCTGTACTGACAGTGGGTCTAGTTACTGTGATTCCATTGTTTAATGGGCAGTGGAAGAACTATTGGTTCCATTTGTGGAGACTGTTACTGAGATAAGGGATGAGATTAAATACATCCTGAACTTAACCTGGTCTGGACCAGGCTAACTCCACAGAATAAATCTCCATGGTAACTTATATCAAAACATATCCTGCTTTCCCCTATCCTGCTTTTGTGAAACCGGATCATGGATAAGTTGAGCCAGGATAACCAACATATCCTGGCTTTATCCCTTATCCTAGTTTTGTGAAACAGGCGCCTGGAATATGAACAGGAGGCACATAGCATCCACACAAATTCTAGATGTGAAACCAGTGAAACCTCTTGTTCCTGTTCATACAGTCACTAATCATCTTTAACCAGGTGGTGATCACATACTGAGTCCCAGCTCCACTTGATCTGTTCACAATCAACCACATCGGCACAAGCATCTCATGAGGAAAGGTCCAAGTATTGTATTCCAACTTTATGGACAACAGTGGAAAAGGATTTCTCACCTGAACAAATGACACCAGCGTCCTCACGGTGTTCACAGTCCTGTTCCAAATCCTGGGTGTGGACACCAGTCAGAGAACTCTCATTTCCTGAACAGGCCACATCATCGAGCCAGATTGGACCAGAACCGTGACCAAAGTGGGCGGAGCCTGGGGCTCTCAGCGCCGTCCCACAGTTCATCTGTCTACAAACCACCTGAGCATCATTTAAGTCCCATCCATCATCACAGACTGTTCCCCAGGTACCACCATGGAAGACCTCAACCCTACCAGGCACCGAGTAGAACCAGACCAACCAGTCTGATCTGAACTCTGTCAGATACAAAACATCACATACATAGAATATTAGATTAAATATTTGACCCAGTGTGAACTGAAATGGAACACAGGATAATGGACTGACCTGCAGCAGGTAAAGAGGAGGTGAAGAGGAGACACACTGAAAAAAGAAAAAAAAAAAAAATTCATATTCACACACATTTAGGCCCAATCCCAGTTCAGCCCTTGGCCCCTCCCCCTTGGCCCCTCCCCCTCAGCCCTTGCACTTGACACTACTCCTTGAAATGCAGTTGTAAGGGTAGTGGTTCAAACGTTCCCCTGTGAAATGGGACAACCCTTCATCAGTCATCGATACTTCTATAAACAGATGTTCTCCATGTGGTCAGCAGCTGGAACCGTCTGTGTTCCATGGGCTTTGGACGTCTGTTTACACAGAAAGATGATCTAGAACACTTTGAAACGCACAGCAGAGGGAGAGGGGCGGAGTTACACACACAGCAGAGGGGAGAGGGGCGGAGTTACACACACAGCAGACGGGAGAGGGGCGGAGTTACACACACAGCAGACGGGAGAGGGGCGGAGTTACACACACAGCAAGTACTCAAACAAAAGGGAGGGAGACGACAGAAAGAGAGAGAGAGCAGGACCACAACACAAACGGACTGGAAAGGAAAAAAAATATGAGAAAATGAGTGACAACAGGAAACGCAGCAAAATCTGGACACATTTCAATGACACTGAACAAACTAAGGCAGAATGTAGAGAGTGCACGACCAAAAACTCCTATAGAGCTGGTTCCACAAACAACCTGCAGACACATGAGAAGTGTTCATCCATCAGAGCAACTGGAAGAAAAAAAGACAAACAAGTGAAGGAGATCTGAATGAAGGTGTGAGTGAGTCTACTGCAACTGTTACTGCTACTGCAGGATCGACAGCATGACTGAGAAACAGACAAGTCTGAAAGAGTCCAAAGTAAGGAAAGGTCATTTGGAAATAGTCCAGAGTTTCTGTTTGCACTGTAGAATTTATTCTTTTTATCACTGTGTACAGTGTGTAGATAAAAGTGTATTTATATAATAAACATTTGATATAGTGCATGTTTTTTTACATTAATAATTCATATTGTGAATAATTTTACATTATTGTTGGTAATAAATTAATTGAAGCAGCAAAAAATCTGAAGAGCCACTTGGGAGCCAAAGAGCCAGATCTTTTAGTGAACCGAGCCAAAAGAGCCGGATCTTTTTAGTGAGCCGAGCCAAAAGAGCCGGTTCTTTTTAGTGAGCCGAGCCAAAGAGCCGGTTCTCTAAAAAGAACTGGAATTCCCATCACTACTGTTTTTCTGTGTTTACCTCATCTGACTCATGAGTGGAACTGAATTATGGCAGATTTTCTCAGACCCCTGTGTTTGTAGTGTGGTCCTGAAAAAATCTCTGTTTGGAGGGTCAAACAGCCCTCCGCCTTAGCCCCTCCCCTCAGACCCAAACGTCCACCTTTAACCTTTAACACCCAAAGGTCCTCCTTTAAACCCTTACAAACCCAAACATCGACGTTAACCCTTAAAGACCCAAACATCGACCTTTAACCCTTAAGGACCCAAACGTCCACCTTTAAACCCTTTAACACCAAAACGTCCTCCTTTAACCCTTACAGACCCAAAAAACCACCTTTAACCCTTAAAGACCCAAACGTCCACCTTTAACCCTTAAGACCCAAACATCGACCTTTAACCCTTAAAAGACCCAACGTCCACCTTTAACCCTTTAACACCCAAACGTCCTCCTTTAACCCTTACAGACCCAAAAAACCACCTTAACCTTAAAGACCCAAACATCGACCCTTTAACCCTTAAAGACCCAAACGTCCTCCTTTAACCCTTAAAGACCCAAACGTCCACCTTTAACCCTTAAAGACCAAAACGTCCACCTTTAACCCGTAAAGACCCAAACCTCCACCTTTAAACCCTTAAAGACCCAAACGTCCTCCTTAACCCTTAAAGACCCAAACGTCCACCTTTAACCCTTAAAGACCCAATCGTCCACCTTTAACCCTTAAAGACCCAAAACGTCCTCCTTTAACCCTTTAACACCCAAACGTCCTCCTTTAACCCTTAAAGACCCAAATGTCTCCTTTAACCCTTAAAGACCCAAACGTCCAACTTTAACCCTTAAGACCCCAAACGTCCTCCTTTAACCCATTAAGACCCAAACGTCCACCTTTAACCCTTAAAGACCCAAACGTCCACCTTTAACCCTTAAGGACCCCAACGTCCACCTTTAACCCTTAAAGACCCAAACGTCCACCTTTAACCTTAAAGACCCAAACCGGCCTCCTTTAACCCTAAAGACCCAAACGTCCTCCTTTAACCCTTAACGACCCAAACGTCCACCTTTAACCCTTAAAGACCAAACGTCCTCCTTTAAAACACTTAAAGACCCAAACGTCCCACCTTTAACCCTAAAGAGCCAAAGGCCCACCTTTAACCCTAAAGACCCAACGTCCACCTTTAACCTTAAAGACCCAAACGTCCACCTTTAACCCTTAAAGACCCAAACATCCACCTTTAACCTTACAGACCCAACGTCACCTTTAACCCTTAAAGACCAAAACGCCACCTTTAACCCTTACAGACCAAACATCCACCTTTAACCCCTTAAAGACCCAAACGTCCTCCTTTAACCCTTAAAGACCCAAACGTCTACCCTTAACCCTTACAGACCCAAACGTCCACCTTTAACCCTTAAAGACCCAAACGTCTCCTTTCACCCTTAACACCCAAACGTCCACCTTTAACCCTTACAGACCCAAATGTCCTCCTTTAACCCTTAAAGACCCAAACGTCCTCCTTTAACCCTTAAAGACCCAACGTCCTCCTTTAACCCTTAAAGACCCAAACGTCTACCCTTAACCCTTACAGACCCAAACGTCCACCTTTAACCCTTAAAGACCCAAACGTCCTCCTTTAACCTTAAACACCCAAACGTTCCACCTTTAACCCTTACAGACCCAAACGTCCTCCTTTAACCCTAAAGACCCAAACGTCCACCTTTACCCTTACAGACCCAAACGTCCTCCTTTAACCCTTACAGACCCAAACGTCCACCTTAACCCTTACAGACCCAAACGTCCTCCTTTAACCCTTACAGACCCAAACGTCCACCTTTAACCCATAAAGACCCAAACGTCCACCTTTAACCCTTACACACCCAAACGTCCACCTTTAACCCTCACAGACCCAAACGTCCACCTTTAACCCTTACAGACCCAAACGTCCACCTTTAACCCTTACACACCCAAACGTCCACCTTTAACCCTTACAGACCAAAACGTCCACCTTTAACCCTTACAGACCCAAACGTCCACCCTTTAACCCTTACAGACCCAAACGTCCACCTTTAACCCTTACAGACCCAAACGTCCTCCTTTAACCCTTACAGACCAAACGTCCACCTTTAACCCTTACAGACCCAAAACGTCCACCTTTAACCTTTACAGACCCAAACGTCCTCCTTTAACCCCATTAAGACCCAACGTCCACCTTTAACCCTTAAGACCAAACGTCCACCTTTAACCTAATCCTTCTACTGATCTAAACGGTTTAATCTTGTCAATCCTATCAATAATGGTGTCAAATACAGTTTTTCATCTTTTCATGGTCATTAGATATGACCATATTTGGACGTTCAGAGGCTCCGTAGTTTACCATGGAAACACCGTCATCTTCTCCAGCAGTGACTCCAGTCAAACCCATGCAGTTGGATCAAACACACTGGGTTTGTGTTCAGTTCAGGGACAGACTGGACTGAAACAGACACTGTGTATTCACTTTGATCTGTTTGATCTGTTCATTGCATGAATTATGAAAAAAAAGTATCTAGGTTTTTTTTAGATTGATTTGATTTGTCGAATTTAGGCTAAAGTTGAAATGCATTTTGTTTTTTTTTTATATTGTTTTATTAAGAATATATGAACTTCCTCAGGCTGTAGAAAGTACAAGTTTTGGCTCTTTGTTAATTCAATAATTGCTGTATTGGAAACATCTAATGCAATTGTTTTTTTCAGATACATTTTTTAAACTTTTTATGGAATGTCTTTTGCAGCGGACAGTTGTTTTTTGTTTTGTTTGTGTTTTTGTCTAAGCTGTGAACCTGTTGTCCAGTGGTGGACAGTAAACCCATGTGTGGTCTGAGGAGGTTCACTGGAGCAGCTCCCAGATCAGTCCACCTTCTACAGCTAACATCATCCTTTAGTTCAGGGGGGTCAAACAGGCTTCCCCCCAAAGGTTTCCAGTCTGACCCCTGGGATGAATTTACAAAGTGTCTAAATTCCATAGTCCAGGCTGTGGAACTCATTTAGAGTCGGTTCCACATCCAGACCAATCTGATCTGCAGTCCAATAGAACAGCAGAAGAACCCACAGAAGAACCACTGCAGATTTACTACTGGGTTTGATGGAGAAAATAATCTGACATTATGTCTGTAAAGAATGACAACTGCAAAGTGCAAAAAATAACATGAAATTATGAAAATATTTAGATGTATATGTTTGATATTTTGTGTAGATGTAGTACACACACACCACCCACACACACACACCACACACCATGCAGATATGTTCAAATAACAGAAAAAGACTGAGAACAGGAAGTAAAAGAGCAAGTGTGGGGATGTTAGGACACACACACCAACACACACGTATGCACACACACACACACACACACACACACCACACATACACACACGTATACCACAACTAGGGCTGCACGATTAATCGATTTTAAATCGAATCGGATTTTTTAATTAGGACAATTTTTAAAAAAGGGAAATCGTAAAATCGATTTCATCTCTCTCATGCCTCCGGGCCGCGCGCCTCCACGTGCCCGCGGGCTCCCGTAGCTCTTCCTGTGACAGCGGTCTGTCACAGAAGTCTGTGTAATGACTGGACGTTAAATCTGTTCATGAACCCGCAGTACTTATACCAATATAGCCGTGGCTTCACGCACGGATCCCGCAACTGAAATATAACTGCAAGCGGATCACTCATCTTCCGTTGTCCCGGATCCGTACCGTACTGTCTTCTTCCGAACCGGGTCCGGGTCTCGGGGTCATCATCCTCAGCAGAGGAGCCCACACAGCCCTGTGCACACACCATCCCCAGCTCCAGGATAGAATCCCTCCAGTGTGTCCTGGGTCGGTCTGTTCCACACAACAGATCCTCCAGTTTAAACAGAACCACATGTGGATCACTCATATTAACCTGGTCCACACACACACACACACAACACACACAACACACACACACTGATGCCTGTCACTGACTGACACTGGGATCACTGCTGTGGACCAGATACCCAGAAAAGAAAGAAAAAAAACTTTTTTTTTTTTAAGAATTAATTTAGTCCTCTTACTTGCTAAATTTTTCATTCACAAATGTAAGTTCTGTAACACAAAACCAAATATTATTTATGTTTTGTAAGATGTTGAAATTTATTTAAAGCTGTTAGATAATGTGGAAACAAAAAGGTTGTAACAACTATCAGTATTTGCTCTGATTTGGACATTTTCTTATAGTGTATTCCCCCTGACAAACTTATGTTATTTTCTTGTTGTATACATTGTTTGTGTACTCTACTTCATTTCAAAGATTTAATGAAGAGAAAAAACAAAACAAAACTGTAGGTTCATCACGTGATCCCATCACAGCTTTGAGGTCAGAGCAGTGGCTTGCATTGTGGGCTGCTCACAAAAACGACATGTTGACTGCTGTTGCCTTTTCTAGTTATACCCAAAACGAAATCGAAATTCGAAAAGCGAGTTTTTTAGAGGAAAAAATCGGATTTGTTTTTTGCCAAAATCGTGCAGCACTAACACACACACGTATACACATAACACACTACGTCGCACAAACACGCATATACATGGTACACACATGACCAAACACACACACAACACACACACAACACACACACACATACATACATGTACAACAGACACACACATAAACACGTAAACACACATAACAAATATACACAAACATAAAACACACACACGTACACACACATGCACAACACACACACACACACACACACACACAGACTGATCACAGGAGGAGCAGGAGTCAAAGAGGCGGGGCTATCACATGGAGCCATCCACACCATGGGGCAGGCTCCGCCCCACACACCAGCACCACCAACCCAGAGCCACATCCTGATGAGAGAGAGAGAGAGAGAGGAGAGAGAGAGAGAGAGAGAGAGAGAGAGAGAGAGGGAGGGAGGAGAGAGAGAGAGAGAGGGACAAAGCACCAGCACATGTGGGCGGCAGGGACCCCCACCCCACCAGGGAGGAGCAGACCCCAAGAAGGAAGCACAGCCACCACCACCCCCACCCCCCAGTGTGGAGGATCCCCCCCTTAAGAAAGACTGGAGAATAAAAATATACAAGAGGAAAAAGACCAAACACACGCACCAGAGAAAAGAATCTAAATATAAGACATATATATAAATAGTGAGTATTTTAGTGAGTGTGAATGTTTGTACAGTGACTCAGTTTAGTGCCGTCATTCTGGGTTCATTTATAAACTCTATAAATAAACGACATTTATTCAAATACACTGATATTTAACTATTATATTATTTGTCATATTCTAAACACACAGTGTATAAATTAATAAACGCATATATCTGTGCAAAATACATGTGAATATAATGTTAATGTTATTTGTATGTTGTAAATATTGTAATAAATGTAATGTCAGATAACACAACTAAATCAACTCCTAAGTCAGTTTGAGCCTCATTTCCATCATGACAGACACATGACCATCAGCACACGCTATGACTGATATCAAACACACCCCTGACCCGTCTGTAACCAGGGAGACGAAGAGTCTCCATGGTTACCATGTCCCAGCCGTCCTCTTACCTCTGACCCAGAAGGACATCCAGATGATCCTCAGTCTGTGGTCCATGTCCAGTCCTGTGCTGGTCTCTTCTGTCAGTGGTCCGTCTTCACTGTCTCTGTCTCTGTTCAGAACATCAGTCTGTGCCTCATTCTTATCTCCTCATCTCTGCTGTGGTTAGTGTTCTGCATCGCACGCCTTCACATACAGACCTGATCAAAATCTTCAGACCAGTTGAAAAATAGCTAGAATTGACCTTTTGCACATTTGGATCTTAATGAGGTTTTAAGTAGAGCTACAAAATACAAAAGTAAGAAGGGGGAGTGAGACAAAAAGCACTTTGAAAAAGTCATTTATTGAAAACAACAAGTAAACTGAAATAGGCTGTTTATCAGCTGATCAAAAGTTTAAGACCATCGCTCAAAAAATTACAAAAAACTCTCCAAACCAGAACAAAAAATGTTCTCAGTAGGACTCAGTAATGAGTAGCTCCACCGTTCTTGTTAATCACTTCATAAATTCGTTAGGCCATGCTTGATGCGAGTGTTTCCAGGAGGCTGGTGGGAACATTGCTCCAAGTGGTGAAGATGGCTTCACGAAGGGCATCAACTGTGTGGAACTGATGGCCATTTTTATAAACTTTCCCTGCCATCCATCCCCAAATGTTCTCTATGGGATTTAAATCAGGGGAACATGCGGGATGGTCCAAAAGAGTGATGTTCTTCTCCCTGAAGAAGTCCTTGGTCAAGCGAGCATTGTGACCTGCAGCGTTGTCCTGTTTTTAAACCCAGCTGTTCCCACACAGACCAGGGCCCTCAGTCATGAGGGACGCCCACTGCAACATCTGCACGTAACCGGCCGCCGTTTGACCACCCTGCACCACCTGAAGCTCCAGTGTTCCACTGAATGAAAAAGCACCCTAGATCATGATGGACCCCCCCTCCACTGTGCCGGGTAGAAAACATCTCAGGTGGGATCTCCTTGTCGTGCCAGTAACGTTGGAAGCCATCTGGACCGTCAAGGTTCCATTTTTTCTCATCAGAGAATAAAACTTTTTTCCACCTTTCAGTGTCCCATGTTTGATGCTCCTGGCAAAGTCTAAACGGGCAGTTTTGTGGCGTTGGAGGAGACGAGGTCTTTGAATTGGGTTTTTGTTTTTGAAACCCTTTTCCCACAGATGCCGTCTGATGGTTATTGCGCTGCAGTCGGCACCAGTAAGGGCCTTCATTTGGGTGGAGGACCGCCCTGTGTGTTGACGGACAGTCAGTCGGATCCTCCGGCTCAGCGCAGGTGTCATTTTTTTGGGTCTACCACTTGACTTTTTTTTTTCCATAATGCTCAGGATCTGTCCAAAAATGTAGAATGACTGTCTTACTGCGTCCAACCTCAGCAGCAATGGCACGCTGCCAGAGGCCTCGCTTATGCAGCTGGACGATCCGACCACGTTCAAGAAGAGAAAGCTTCTGAGCTTTAGCTTCAGGAGGGCATGACCGTGTGAATGCCCGACAGAAATGAGAATTTGGAGCAGATTTTGGCTTTTATAGCCTGTGGTCTTAAACTTTTGATCAGCTGATAAACAGCCTATTTCAGTTTACTTGTTGTTTTCAATAAATGACTTTTTCAAAGTGCTTTTTGTCTCACTCCCCCTTCTTGCTTTTGTATATTGTAGCTCTACTTAAAACCTCATTAAGATCCAAATGTGCAAAAGGTAAATTCTAGCTATTTTTCAACTGGTCTTAAGATTTTGAACAGGTCTGTATTTGGGCGGTAATATTCCACTGTCGACAGTGGCGGACCGTGCATTTCACACCTAGGCCTTCAGTAGTGCTCCGTCTGAATCAATCCACCCCTGAAGAACTATTTGATGGTTATAAAAACCATCTTATTCTGCAGAAATGCACTATAAAGAGCCGCTGCATCGCAGATAGATAACTGGTGTAGCCACAATAAATGCCGTTGGTGAATAAACAAACCTGGGGTGCACCAGTCTGCTTCTACTGCAGCTACAGCTGACACACAGAAAAAAACAGCAATAAGAACCTCAGAAACTTGCAACATTTTTGAGGAAAACAGCAACATTTGACTAACCAAACATTCAGATTATTTGTACACAAAATCCACCCTCCTTTCTTTCCTCAAAACAGTTCAACTCCTCTGTTGGACAGATTATCCCTGTGGGTACCGGAGGTACCGCTCGTAGTTAGTGCAGTGAAAGTGACGGACAAATCCTTTTCCTGGTTGTGACCGGCTTGCTAGCTTCGGAATTGTCCGACCTTTCTTAACCTGTTTAACCCTGACCTTATTTTCAGGGGAAAAACACCTAAACAGACATACCCAAAGTAAATGAAGAATTACTCCACAATAATAAGGTTCATATGGATGTTCTTGGTGTCTGTGGACATTTACAGACCTCACAGAATCTATTCTCATTGTCTAAAATATTGTACCTATTACTATGCCTGAGTAAACTGGAACAAACTTAAAGACAAATTAGAATTTTTTATCCTCGCCTGTTTTTTTCCTTATTTGACAGAGGATAACACCCTGCTAACAGTGACTCCATGAAGAGAGATGCCATTGATCACTTTCAGCAACTCCTTAGCGACAAATGTACAAAAGTTGATATAATTAGAGCAAAGGGCAAAGCCTCCAGAAAGGTTTCGTAAGGATAAAACCAGGCGGACATTCTATTTGGCACAGTTTGGCACCAAAGTGTGCCAACCTGTGCCAAATGGGGTATTTTCCACTTCCAATAAAAACTGGCAGTTTTCCATAAGTTCTATCCACTATAGGAGTCTACTACCATCTATTGGAGCTTTTAGGTATGACATTACCTTGTGCTTCATCAACTTCTACCTTTGTGCACAGAATATAATCAATAAAAGCAGATCAAAGTGTGTCATTTAGTCTCCAAATTGAGTAGTTTTATTAACAACTTTCTCAAAACTGGTCAGGGGAAGATGATGACAATTCTGAGTCCACTAGCCTGTGCGTTGGTGCTGGGGGAATGTAGTCTCCATCTTCATAAGAGCTGTATGAAAACAGAAAATAGATGTTAGAAAAATATCAAAGGAGTGATAATTCCATCAATCTGTAAGAGCAGAAAAGCATCTGAATATAAAGATGAAGCAGTACTGCATACACTACCGTTCAAGTCTGGAACCACCCCCCCTCTGTTTCCTTATGTTCATATCATATTCAGACAAAGAACAATTCTAACAATGAAACAATTATATATTTTTGCTTTAGACTTCTGCTTTAGTGTTTTGTGATTGTTCTGGCCATAAAAAAATACAAATGGAACATGCTGGGTGAACGAGGGTAGCTAAATATTCCTGCCATTGGTTGAACATGGCAGGAATATTTGGCTGCACTCTTTGGCTCAGCATTATCAATTTGTATATTTTTATGTCCAAACATTTATATCACAATAAACCAGAAGTAATTCTGAAGCAAAATATATAATTGTTTCATGGGTAGAATTTTTTGTGTCATACAGACCTTTATCTGGATACGATACGTCAACATAGGGAGAGACAGGGGTGATTCCAGACTTTTGAACAGTAGTGTATATGATGTCAACTTGACTCTACAATTACACAAATAATCACATATGACACATATGTACCAGATGGGCCGGTGACCTCACTGTCCTCTTGCTGGGTATGAGAAATGAAGACAATAATTATTTGGGACTAAATACATAATAAAATATGTACATTTAGCCAAAATAAATAGATAAATGCAGTTCAAATATGTAAAAATACTTTTCAATAGTATTGAGTAGTAGTATTATTAAAATTGCCCACAAAGTTGGAATAACATTTTTTTCTTTACAACTTCTCATGAAATGACTGTTACAATGTGATTTATTTTTGACAAAGTGAACAAATCCTCAAAACTTCACTGATCCATTGTTTGTAACCTTATCGACTGATGTGTAGAAATAATCAAATGAGAAATGAGGCTGAAAAAATTACACCTTTATAGTCAGCAATGTGTAATGTGTGTTTGCATGGATATATTGTAAAATGACGAGCATGTTTTATTTTTTATTTTTGATAAACAGAAATCATCAAGAAATAGTTTCACAAGTTCAAAGAACCAACACTTACTCATATACTGGGTGGATGTCCATTTGAAATAACGCCTCCTCCGCTGACCCGGCACCCCCGCTGCCGTCGGGCTCAGATGAGTCACAGAGTTCCACATCTGACCGTCTCTGAATTTCTGCTAATAGAGCTGCCATGTCTTTGTCTGTGCAGTACGCCTTCTTCACCACTGTTTTCACAACACGTTCACACGCTAATCTTGATCAAACAATTCTTGTTTACAAGAAAACAAAACCTACCTAACACTCAATGACGTTCAATAAAATACCCTGCCACTCACTAAAACTCAATAAAACTACCTAAAACTAATAACAAACTGACTAAATATGGCTAAAACAAACAAATCTCAAACAATACGTCCACTCCGTACACGGCTACCTGTAACTCTGTGCGCCCTGCGTAAAAGGTCCCCGCAGGTCGCTTGCCTGAGGCATTTTACGCAGGGGTTTCACACCTCATGGGTATTGTAGTTCATTGAATGCGTGGTGTCAATCGATTCAGTAAGATCTCCTCTTTAAAAAGACTACAAACATGGCCGCATCACGGCTGGATTGACGATGATATGCATAAATTAATTGTTCATGTCGGGGATTTTTAATAGCGTATATTTCACCCCACAAAGATTAAAAATCATGTTTGAACATTAAAGTTTGCACTAAAATACACTTCTGATGTACTTTTATTAACATCAGGGTCTAAACTTTGAGCAGAAGTTGAAAAAAAACATCCATTGTCCTGATTTATTATATTTTTATAGTAGATGAATATTAATAGAATTTTTCAGCCCACAGGCGGGCTGACCGGGTTGATGTCCAGGTTTTCTGGAAAAGTCCGTCTTGAAAATGGCTTTGACAGTAAATCTGCGTCCAAATCCATTTCTTCTCCTCCTTCAGCCGTTGTGTTTGGACTAAACAGCTGTTAAACCAACACAACTGTATTTGTGTCGGTGCAGCTGTTACAGATGCAGTTTGCTAGCTTTGGCTAGTCCGCTCTCTGACTGTCCAATCACAGGGTGTGAATACGCTGACATCACCGTACGCCTGCTAGAGGGCCCTGGTGTCGCCAACTCTAAATCTGATTGGTTGAAGCAACAGTTTCATCTCCACTTGTGTTTTGCTCGAGGGAACGTGGAAGTGACTGTGAAGGCCTCCGGGCAGATTTCTGTGACTGTGACCCTGCCTGGCAACAAATGATGAAATGTGATTGGTTAAAGGCTTTAATATGAAAATGCATGTGTGGAAGCAGCACGACCAGAGGAAAAGCTCTGAAAGGAAGCACACAGACCATTTACAATTATCCAAGAAGTATTCATGGACAAAACAGAATTAACACCAGTCTGTGATTCAGATAGTTTTTTAGGGCTGCAGAGAAGGCCTTGCAGGCCCTGACGGCCCACCGCTGACCGTCCATCCGACCGCTGGTTTCTGGACGCAATGATTCAATCATTTCCAAAAAGGCTGAATGTAGAAAATGGAAGCGTCTAACGTGGAGTTCTAGTCACATGACTCACTTCAGAATTGCAGGTACATTTCACATGGAGACAGAAAACAAACATTTGGAGTGTTTTTTTTCTTTTCATGAAACTTTTGTATTCCGTAGAACACACTTTAAATTCAACTTTTCTAGTATTTGCTGAGTTTAACCTGTAACATTTAAAACTTTTAATGTGAAAACAAAGTAGTTGCAGAAAAATCTGTCAACCCTGTTGCAGACAAATTGGGTAGAATACATAAAATTAACAAATGTTAAAACAATTTAAAAGAGTGTTTTTCCTTAGAGATATTGTGTCTCTAATTCCATTAAGTCAATTTTTGGTCTGATTAGATAAAACCTTTTGGTTTTGGAGTCAAAATATCAACACATTTAATTGACATGTTGCTGCGAGCGTGTGCATTTTCTGTAAATAAACCTGTAAAAATGAATGAAATACTTTGAAATGTCATTAAGGAAGAATGGTAGTTAGGACACAGCTTGTAATAAGTCTGTTCATAATAAAACATGTCTGATAATCCTTTTATAAAACCAAACCTTAAACAGAGTTGACATGAATAACAGAGTTGACCAGCCACAGTTCAAACCAACAACAATAACATTTCTGCCAGACTCTGCTGGTGTTCCTGTGACAGTAATATGATTCAGCGTCCATAATAAATGTGAACATATGTGTTTATATTTAAAAAAAAAAAAAAAAAAAAAAAAAAAGGAAAATACCTCAAAATACTCAAATAAGATTTGGAGCATTTGACTGTGTAAGTCACTGTTAACTCTGTTCTCACTAAAGCATGAACAGAGTTGACATTTTCTTCCATTTTTGACCTGAACTCCATGAGCTAAATGAAAATGAGATACCACATGGCATGTCTAAAACAAGGTTCTAATAGTTTGGGATTTTTCAGTAGACTTTAGTTTTCTTTAGTTATACTTTTTTTCTCTAATTCAGTTTGTTTTAATTCGTTTTTAGAGCAGGTTTGATAGTTTTAATTAGTTCTCATTTTTTTCTATATGCTTAGTTTTAGTTTTGGTTTTTTTAATATCTTTTCTCTTCTTCTCTGTGGTCGTATTCAAATCAATCCCAGACAGGACTCTGCTGCTTTAGTCTCCATGTTTCCAGGTAGAGTGGGGACCAGAAGACGACTGGAAACCACAAGTGAACACAAGTGACGGAGCAAAAAGTGTCGTATGGAGACAGCACAGAAAACTGAGAGAGACAAAGAAATCCATTTAACATCAATCTGACATTGACAAAGACCAAAACCAAGGGAATTTGATCCATGATTTTATCTGTTTTAGTTAGTTTAGTAAACACACAATACAGTTTCAGTTAGTTCTGTTTTTTTCTTTTAATTATAGTTTTTATTTATTTCAGTTAAAAAAATGTTTTTACAATTCCAGTTTTGGTCATTTCGTTAGTTTTCGTTAACCATTATTCTGCCTCTCAGTTTAACATATAAACAGATTTTGTGGTGAACACTGCCTTCTAGTAGTGAAAATATGTAGCGGCATAATGCCCGAGGAATGACAGGAAGTGCTTCGTTCTTAAGCTCTGGCTGTAGTACTACGGTAAAAAGTTTGGTGTCTTCAGTACGCACAGAGCTTCGACACGAGACAGTCTGAGTATTAAGTCATCTAACATGAACGCTGAAGTGTCAGACACGCATTAGTCTTAGTCTTATGTGATAGTTTGAATGTTTCAGCTACGTTTTTGGTTAAAGTGATAGCCATAGGCTAGGATTAGCTTCGGTGGGTATGTCAAAAACAAATGGAATGTCTTTGTTTTCTGGGTAATCCTGTTTGTTAATCTTAAAATGCTGGAATTAATAGTCAGCCTGGAATATATAATTTAGAAATCTTTGTCATTGTTTAAGCACAGAATGATGCTTTGTTTACTGAAACATATCTTTGTTTTTTGTATTTTCAGTTTTACAAATTGTGGTTGAAGTAAAGACTATGAAAACCATCTTCAGGGTCCTGAGACGTTGGCACTTTGTTGAACTCACTGTCTAGGCTGTGTAGAGCCACAGAGCTAAGGGCAGAAGAACCACAATAACCTTGGTCTGAAAATAGAAGTTTTATCCATTTGATCATATTATTGTTTTTAAAACTTTCATGATTGATTCACTATGATTTAACAATAACACAGTTGACAAGTACTGACTGTACTATTGGTGTATCCTGAACCTTTAGTACAAAATAATGGCAGAAGAAAATGATGGACCTTAGAGCCTTCAACATGTTTTCTGCCACAGGAAGTGACATCACAGGATGCAGGTCTCATGGTTTTATATGAATGCTTTGGAGATTTTTATGGAGTTTTAGAACAGAGATAACAGAGTTGACCAGAACGTATAGACCAGTGTTTTTCAACCTTGGGGTCGGGACCCCACATGGGGTCGCCTGGGATTCAAATGGGGTCGCCTGAAATTTCTAGTAATTGACTGAGAAAACCGGAGAAAACGCCTTTGTAAGGATCTGCTTTTAGGTCAAATATTTGAGTACATGTTTAATCTATTACAATTTGGATTTTATATACTTAATATTTGGAACCAATATTCACTTTTAAAGTCTTTGAAAAGGTTCATTCAGCATCTGTGTGTTATTTATGCAATAAATTATTCACATTTTTCAAATCAGATTTTATGTTTTTTGTGTGTTTTTTGTCCTTTTGTGTTGATATAGTAGGTTAAAGTGAAAAAAAAAAATAGTCAGATGAGATAGATGAAGTTGTGCTGAAAAAGAAGATACCAAACATGGGTATAGTAAACATTAGTTTCTATAGTATATAAAGACAAAACCTAAAGAACTCAAAAACAGCCAAAATAGACTCAGACCACTGAGGGTTCAGATGCTGCAGCTCTTTCATCATTCACATTTTCAGTTCTTGTTTGTTCAGGTTTAATTGTCAGCCTTGTAAATCACAGCTGGACTGACTGGACATAACCTGACCAAGGAAAATTCAATTCATTTCAGCAGAAAAATGTGTCTGTTTTGAAAGTCTGGGGTCACCACTAATGTGTGATGGTAAAATGGGGTCAGGAGCCAAAAAAGGTTGGAAACCACTGGTGTAGACAGACAAAAAACATTTATTTAATACTGAAATTTCATATCATACAGAAAATAGATATTCTCTGCAATTGATTTTATTGGTGTTATTAGAGTGAGCACAAAAAAAGACAATTATGTTAAATTATTTTATTTTATTCATGTTCAATGTATGAATCCTGAGCCAAAGACAGTCCGTTTTGGATGGGGTGGGACTTCTTAGGCTAAGATTTTCTGTGTACATTTGGTCAAAAACATACAAAAAAACATTATTATGTGTTAAAGTTCAATTCAATTAGTAGAATGATTAAAAACAGATTCAATAAAGATTTATCTGGGGAGAAAAAAAACAGTGGGTGTATCTGGGAGACGCCAAATGGACCCCCAACTCTGAAATGAGCCCCATCTGAGTGTGGACGGAAACCCAGTGGTTGAAGGAACTCATCTACTGCCACTGAGTCCAACTGGGCTCAGTCCAGCTGCACACTCAGCACCCACAATGCACCAGTGCACCTCGACCAACACCCACAATGCACCAGTGCACCACGACCAACACCCACAATGCACCACAACCAACGCCCACAATGCACCAGTGCACCGGGACCAACACCCACAATGCACCAGCGCACCGGGACCAACACCCACAATGCACCAGCGCACCACGACCAACACCCACAATGCACCACGACTAACACCCACAATGCACCAGCGCACCTCGACCAACGCCCACAATGCACCAGTGCACCACGACCAACACCCACAATGCACCACGACTAACACCCACAATGCACCAGCGCACCATGACCAACACCCACAATGCACCTGTGCACCACGACCAACACCCACAATGCACCAGCGCACCATGACCAACACCCACAATGCACCAGTGCACCACGACTAACACCCACAATGCACCAGCGCACCTCGACCAACGCCCACAATGCACCATCGCACCACGACCAACCCCCACAATGCACCAGCGCACCACGACCAACACCCACAATGCACCAGGACCAACACCCACAATGCACCAGTGCACCACGACCAACGCCCACAATGCACCATCGCACCTTGACCAACACCCACAATGCACCATCGCACCACGACCAACCCCCACAATGCACCAGCGCACCACGACCAACCCCCACAATGCACCAGGACCAACACCCACAATGCACCAGTGCCCCAGGACCAACACCCACAATGCACCACAACCAACACCCACAATGCACCAGTGCACCAGGACCAACACCCACAATGCACCAGTGCACCAGGTCAGACCAGCTGAATCCCATTATTATGGTGGGTCTGTTTCTGAGGCTCTGTCCGTCACACGTCACATTCACATCTGGGGACTTTCCAGGTGTCGGATCCAAAATGTCAGCGTCAGCGTCTGTGAGTGACTCTGTTCAGTGTTGAACGGGTCAGTGCTCGGTCACACTGAGCCCAGACCATCTGACCACAGGAACAGGTCAAAGGTCAAACACAGGAACAGGTGAAAGGTCAAACACAGGAACAGGTCAAAGGTCAAACACAGGAACAGGTCAAAGGTCAAACACCACATCTGTCTCATTGGTCAGACTTTTGGACATTACTGTTGGATTCATGGAGTCAGAAACAGGGTTGTCATGGCAACAGTACCAGGTTTCATCATCTGTCTGTCCATCTGAAGTTTCTCAGCTCTTTCTTGTGTTTAGTGAGTTTGTTTATTCCTAACTTTACTTTTAATAACTTGGTTTTTGTTACAGTTTTCCACAAAATAAAGGAGATATTTGTACAACTTCAGCAAAGCACTACACTGTAAAAAAAAAAGAAAAAAAAAAAGAAAAAAACAGGAATATTGCGGCAGCAGGGGTGCCAAAAAAAAATTGTAAAATAACGGAAAATAACCATCTCATAAAAATACAGTAATTTTCCATAATCAAAATACAGTTTTTTGCCCTAACTTTACATGAGATTTTGCTTTTTTTTTTGGATTTTTTAATGTTTAATAAAGAATATTTTCATGTATTAAAACAATCAAATTCCCTATAAATATATATATAAATAATTTTCAGTGAGACTCAGTTGTCCAATCCACTGATAAAAACTGTATTTGGACAGTTTATCAGTGCTTATACATGTTATACATTCACAAAAATACATTTATTCAACAGTTTTGTTGTGAAACCTCCTGTAATTACACAAGATATTTGTCAATTAACAAACAAGTCTGGTTCAACTGACAGAAGGAATACTTATTTTACCGTTAAATGTCAGTAATTTTATTTCGTTTTATTATGTTTTTTTTACAGTATTAACCTTAAATTAACAGTTTAATCTCATGACTAGAAAAGAAATATTTGTGAAATTATGATACATTTGCAAATGTATTTTAACTGTATTTTTCTGTGAAAAGAGAAAAAATTATTGTAAAAAATTGAAATTTGATGGTTATTCACAGTTACAGTTTTTTCGTGTTATTTTACATTTGACATGTAAAATCAGCCTATTTTTGTCATTTCATTGATATTTTCTGGTATCTTAAAAATACAGGAAAAATCTGTAAAATAAACAGTGAAAATTCTGTTAAATTACAGATTTTTTTTACAGTGCAGGACAGCTCAATCCCAATTCACCCTTTGCCGCCCCCCCCCCCCTTCCAGACCTGTTCCGTCATCATCCATTGTCAATGTCACTATAAACAGATGTTGGAACTTTGTTTCCAGAATTCTCCATGGGGTCAGCAGCTGGAACCGTCTGTGTTCCATGGGCTTTGGACATCTGTTTACGTCTGTCAACTATAAACCGCACAAATGACATCTAGAACACATTGAAACCACATTAAACAGTCGACCACATGATTCAGTTGTTTCTGAAGTAAATCTGTCCATGTGTGTGTTTCTTCGGTCACTGCTGCTCTGTTTTTCTGTGTTCACCTCCATCTGACACGTGAGTGGAACTGAGTTATGGCAGATTTCTCCTACCGCTCCGTTTGTAGTGTGGTCCTGAAAAATCTCCGTTTGGAGGGTCAAACAGCCCTCCCCCTTAGCCCCTCCCCTCAGATTCAGACTCATCGAGAATCAGGACACCCCTACCCCTTCACGAAACATACAAAATGGAGGGGGAGGGGCCAAGGGGTGAAATGGGATTGGACCGATGACACACAACAAACCCACATTTATTTCCATGGAAACCATGGAATGTTTCCTCAATGTCCAATAACAGACGTGTTAACAGCTGTGTTGAATGATGGATTCTGATTGGTCGATGCCTGCGTCCTTCAGTCTGTTAATTGTGTCGAACAGACTTTTTCTTGGTTTTATTCCGTTTTATTGGAGAATCCAACTGTTTAATTCAGCTCAAGCTTTCAGATCATGTTAAACTCATTATCTGAACTGAATCTAGACACGGAAACATGAACCCACTGAGTCGAGTTGATTTTTATCATCAGCCACTTCCTGTTTCTGCAGAAACAGGGATCATGTGACACGACTACAGCAGCAGCCAATCAGATATCTACATGTCTGCAGAGGTCGCGTTAACCGAAAATATTGCATCATTGACAGATTTTTTTTTTTTAAAGATGACAGGAAATTCCAGTTTATCGGTTATAAAGCCCACACACACACACACACACACACACACACACACACACACACACACACACACACACAGGTCCTTTGGCTTTTATAAAACAGATGTGAGTGTGGATGTAAACGTAGTGGTTGAAGGAACTCATGTCCTTCATGGTGTCAGTGCTCGGTCACACTGAGCCCAGACCATCAGACCACAGGAACAGGTCAAAGGTCAAACACAGGACCAGGTCAAAGGTCAAACACAGGACCAGGTCAAAGGTCAAACACAGGAACAGGTCAAAGGTCAAACACCACATCTGTCTCACTGGTCAGACTTTTGGATGTTACTGTTGGATTCATGGAGTCAGAAACAGGGTTGTCATAGCAACAGTAACAGGTTTCATCATCTGTTCGTCCATCTGACGTTTCTCAGCTCTATCTTGTGTTTTTTTTTTTTCTTTTAACTTGCCTTGTGTAGCAAGTGCTATATAATTAGGATTTAATGATTAGCATTAGCAGGTTGCTGTGCTATAGGCTAGTTTAGCAATGAATGTTAAGAGAATTCAGAAGAATTCCAGGATCGGCTAGTGTGGGGGAATGATTAAAGTGATGCACAGAATGCAATGAAAACCAGGAAACATGAGTTGGAAATAAAAGTGGTACCATGTATGGACAAAAGAAATATTTACAGTATATACAAAACAAAGGTTTGATCAACCAGTTCTATTATTATGTTCTTTTGTTCAGAAAAAACAACTGTTTATAATTCTTACTTTGGGAGCGCCTTAAAGAGTTTCAATCTAATGGATCTTTTTTCTGTTCTTCCATACGAAGTCACTTTCACACAGGTTTACCATCAGTTCTGATCCAATAAACAGAAAAAACAAAGTCAGAAGTCCAAAAATCCAGAAAAAAATAGTCTGTTGTCGTCAAGAGTCCAAAAAGTCAAGAGTCCAAAGTTAAATAATGGAATGGGGCTGGGATCGATCAGAATCCAGAGGGATACATTTGACCATATTTGGGACAAATGGATTCAGTTTGTATCCTCTAGCCGCCCAGAAGTTGTCTCACTCCTCTACGAATTTCTTCTTTATAATCTCCCTGTCTTTATTCTTTGTGAATGTTTTACTTTTGCATAAACATGTGTAATGTTTAAAGAACCCAGAGGTATGGAAAGCTGTGATTGTCTTTTTTTAAGTGAGAAATACCAAAACTGTAAGCACTCAGTTCATATGTTTTTGTTTTTTTTTCTTCTGTTTGACACTGTTGAATGTATAAAATAAGAAATACAAAAAGGACTTTAATAGATATCATATGTGTGAATGTTAATGCTGAGATATCGTGTTCCTTTTCCAATAAAAACAAAATTTAAAAAAAGAAATGGGCTGGGCAGTGTGTGTGTGTGTGTGTTTGTGTGTTTGTGTGTGTGTGTGTGTTTGTGTGTGTGTGTGTGTGTGTTTGTGTGTGTGTGTGTGTGTGTTTGTGTGTGTGTGTGTGTGTGTGTGTTCCTACTATGCTGGTAGATCAGATCAGTTCACTTCAGCAGATCCTAGTTCTTCTTTTTGTTCCTAGCTCTCCATCGGGGTTTCCAATCACAGGAAAAAACCTAACCTGAATAACACAAGGCCAACTTAATTACATTCACTCTTTGTTCATGTTAATCAAACCAAACACATTCAAATAAATCACAAATAAATCACAAATCTACAGCTGTATCCAGTTTTGACATCAAATTCCTTATCTAAAGGAATCAAAAGTGCAGAATTTCACTTTAACCCTTTCATGCATGAATTATGAGAACCTTATCAAGATTTTTTTCTTGAGTATTTTTATTCCTCTTTAGGCATGAAAACAACGAGATTGAATTATTATTATTATTCTTTTAAATTAACCTATTTTTCATGGAGTTACAAAAATGTCTACTCATTTGGACACCATGTGTTTAATTTTTGAAGCAAAGAAACACATATTTAAACACAATATCAGAAAGTGAAACTGTGTGAAAACTATGAAACAAAAGCATTTTAATGCGGCTAATCTGATGTTTTCTCACCTTTTATCATATTCTAAAACTAGTTCTTACTCACTTCATGGAGATAATATTAAAAAAAAACAAACTTTTTGTTTAAGAAAACTGTTAATTTCAGTCTAATAACAACTAGCTATTGCTTTACACTCAATCATGTGACTGCAGATCAGGTTTATCAAGAACATAAAGTTACAGTAATGGTATGAATGTCAGTGTATTATTATGGGATGGTGCATAAGCGTACACTGTGTCGGCTGCTATGAAACTAAAACAACAAAACCTATGAATAAACAAGAGAACAGCTGTAGAATAACTGTCCACTGGAGTGACCAGTATGTATGAAATGATTAAATATATAAAACTTCATTAATATTCCTAATGCATGGTCACTTTTGTCCACAGTAAACATTCAACTGGTTTTATTGATTACGGATAGTACTTCCGGTTTAGCAGGTAGCACTTCCGGGTTAGCATGCTAATGCTAGCAGCGGCGAAGCTAACGCTAAGCACTAATGGTAAGCGCTAACTAGCAACTGTTAATTAGCGTCCGCTAACCAGCGACCACTAAACAGCGACTGCAGCACAGTTAAATACACCAAGTACATGCATTTTACAGACATATATACACATTAGAAAACGTATAGCAGAGGCAATCAGAGCAGTGCACTGAAATACAAAGGACAATAGCAACAAGCTAACGGCAACAGCAATACAACTCACCAATTCAGGAGTTCAGGTCACTTCTCCTTTCTTTTCCCTTTCTCTCGTCCTCAGTAGACCTCTATAACTGTAGCGGAAAACACATCTATACTTCGAACTGTCCAAGAATATAAATGTGGTGCAGATCAGTGTTAACCAGGTGAGTATTTACCAGATCAGTGTTAAACAGGTGAGTATTTACCAGATCAGTGTTAAACAGGCGAGTATTTACCAGATCAGTGTTAAACAGGCGAGTATTTACCAGCTCAGTGTTAAACAGGCGAGTATTTACCAGATCAGTGTTAAACAGGTGAGTATTTACCAGCTCAGTGTTAAACAGGTGAGTATTTACCAGCTCAGTGTTAAACAGGCGAGTATTTACCAGATCAGTGTTAAACAGGTGAGTATTTACCAGATCAGTGTTAAACAGGCGAGTATTTACCAGCTCAGTGTTAAACAGGTGAGTATTTACCAGCTCAGTGTTAAACAGGTGAGTATTTACCAGCTCAGTGTTAAACAGGTGAGTATTTACCAGCTCAGTGACTCCATGTTTGCCGTCCACTCCACAGCTCACTCTACCGTCTTCTCTCTCTCACTTCCTCTACCTGTCGGCTCTACTTCCGTTTGATGCCTCAGCTCTGCTCTGATTGGCACTCGAATCTCACGATACCGTGACTTTCCAGCCACACAGGTAGTGCAGGCACGCACAAAAAATAAGAGATAATAAATAAACACAGTCACAATACTTCCAGTTGCATTTTTCATTCATCTTGGAAATTCTATAATAATAAATAATTTCATAATTGTCAGGAGCCCTGGGTTCCACTTGTCCATCATCCTAACAGCAGAATGTTCGTCTGGCTCCTGTTGGGGATGAACACATTTACTTTACCAAAGGAAACTTCATAAAGTATATGAAGCTCCCCTTCATATTCTACTGTCTTTATTATGAGTTTTGTTGAACCACATATCGATGCTGGACCTGACATCGGGGGGGACAGTCCCTTAGTTCTGGGACAGTCCCTTAGTTTTGGGACTGTCCCTTAGTTCTGGGACAGTCCCTTAGTTCTAGGACAGTCCCTTAGTTCTGGGACAGTCCCTTAGTTCTGGGACAGTCCCTTAGCTCTGGGACAGTCCCTTAGTTCTGGGACAGTCCCTTAGTTCTGGGACAGTCCCTTAGTTTTGGGACAGTCCCTTAGTTCTGGGACAGTCCCTTAGTTCTGGGACAGTCCCTTAGTTTTGGGACAGTCCCTTAGTTCTGGGACAGTCCCTTAGTTCTGGGACAGTCCCTTGCATATCCTCTTCTACAGCTGGAATCGTCTCTGAATTATTTTCACAGTAAAACAGTTAAATGAATTCAACTAACACAATCTAAACCCTTTCATGCACAGTGGTCAGTCCAGTGGTCAGTCCAGTGGTCACTCCAGTGGACAGTTATTCTACAGCTGTTCTCTTGTATATTCATGGGTTTTGTTGTTTTAGTTCCATATCAGACAACTTTGCTGTTCTTGATAAACCTGATCTTCACTAATACTGTATGTTTGAGAGTCAAGAAATTGCTACTTGTTATTAGACTGTAAGTAACAGTTTTCTTAACCAAATTTTTTTTTTCCGTCATCTAGATGAAGTGAGTAATAATTACTTTTAAAGTATGCTAAAATGTGAGAAAACATCAGATTAGCTGCTTTTAAAAATGTTTCATCGTTTTCACTCAGTATATCACTTTCTGATATTGCATTTTAAATACATGTTTCTTTTTTTCAAAAATTAAACACATGGTGTCCAGCTGAGTAGGTGTTTTTGTAACTCCATAGAAAACAGCTTCATTTAAAATTTATATCACATTATTTTTTTTCATGATTAAAGAGGAATAAACACACCCAGAAAAAACAATCTGGACTAAGGACCTCATAATTCATGCATCAAAGGGTTAAATCCCTATAGCAGTGGTTCTTAACCTGGGTTCGATCGAACCCTAGGGGTTCGGTGAGTCAGTCTCAGGGGTTCGGCGGAGGTCAGGACCTGTCGGCCTAGGTCCGTGTATGTAAACAAACGGCTTTGGAGACTCTTTCTCTGATTGACATCCAATATACGCGGTGTATTGTTGTTGCTTACAGCACTACAACACATCCGGAAGTGTTTATAATCTCTTCCACTCGTCTGACGATGAATTATTTGAGTATTTTCCACATCGTTGTTATGACTTTTGCTACTTCCTGTTAACCACGGAGGCAGCCATGTGT
Organism: Sphaeramia orbicularis; assembly: GCF_902148855.1. Classification (NCBI taxonomy): domain Eukaryota; kingdom Metazoa; phylum Chordata; class Actinopteri; order Kurtiformes; family Apogonidae; genus Sphaeramia; species Sphaeramia orbicularis. The sequence goes on along the minus strand of NC_043964.1, from coordinate 55,588,226 downwards.
AGCGTTTGTTTACATTTTTCGGTCACCACACTGGTCAGTTACAATCATGTGACAACCGACGCACCGTCGCGGATGGAGAAATCGTATTACGCTAAAGCCGAGCTAGTGCCGTAATAAAACAACGATCACAAAAATACTGAAGGAGTATAACGAGAACTTTTTTTTGATACACTACATGCAATTATCTTTTTTTTATGTCAAAATTGCGTGGTTCGGAAAGTTCGGAGCGAGATGAAATGAAAACCGGGTTGACCTGACAGCCTACACATACATATGCACAACAGCAGAAGTCACACTGATTTACAGTAAATATTCATTATGATTGTAGCCTGATGGAAATTAGGTGATGGGTGTGTGTTAAAATGTTAAAAATGATAAATAGCATAAATACAATAAGTTCATTATTGGAATACATAAGGTTAAAAATTAAAACCATTTCAGTGTGGTTGTATTAAAAAAGGTCATGTCTTTGTGAAAAGGTATGGAATTTGTTGTGAGTTCATGCACTGTATTGGTTTTGTTCTTTGAACACAGTGATGTTAATGCACGGTTCATTTTGTGCACCAGTAAAACATATGCCTGTGTCTTGAATTTGAAAAAAATTATAATGTATTTTTTAATAAAGAAGGGTTCGGTGAATGCGCATATGAAACTGGTGGGGTTCAGTACCTCCAACAAGGTTAAGAACAACTGCCCTATGGTAACCATAGTAACCATAGTAACCATAGTCAACATAGTAACCCTTTCTGTGCATCAAAAGTTCAACATTAACTGAAGTTGACATGAGAACCAAGTTCCCTTTCTGAATGAAAACTAGAATGTGTTTGCACACGAAACATGGAGGAAATAATAGAGTGAATGCACATCCGTCACTTCCCCCCAGGCCACGCCCCCAGGCCACGCCCCTCTCAGTCAGACTGAGTGTCAAAAACAAAGCAGCTCAACATGGCGGAGTATAGCAGTAACTGCAGCCAGAGCAGAAAACTGTGGAATATCAGATGGAATTAAAGACAACTGGACTGGACATGGATCCATCCAAGCTACCAAACAACAGCTGTTCTACCAACACTGATCTGGGACAGAAATCACCTATCCTGACATTTACATGAACCTGAGTTCAACGGCGGGAAAATCCCCAATGCAAAGGCTGAAAGCATCCAACAGACCCAGAGTTGTGTCCATCCTGGTCCTGGTTCATTAGAGGATTCCAGCTGGTGAGTGCTTTCATTCAACATACTATTGTTTTGGAGGTTTTGTGTCAGTGCAGACGGATTTTGTTGGCGGTGATTTGGGCGGTAAAGGCCCAGCAGTAGTGTTCACAGTTCACTACTGATTTACTGGAGTTGAACCCTTAGCACTGACCCAAGTGAGTGGATGATCTACTGGTACTGTGGAGATTTAAGGAGAGTTCACATCAAATACTGGATCCAACACAGATCCAACAGCTGTGTGCTACAGGAGCCCCTGATCTGGAAAACTAGGTTAGCCTCAGTTTAAGCTAGTTTACAAATCATGTAGAGCACAAGGTTCACAATCACACAACTGAAGACACAAACGATTCAGTTCTGAAACATAGAACTAAATGACAGATGCTAACATGAAGAGCTTTACTAAGAAGGAACGTTAGCCAAAACCAGATGGAATTTAAGGGATGAGTTTACACCAGAACACAGCACAAATGAACGTTAGCTGACACAAACACAGGTTTGGTCTGGATTCCAGTTCTTTCTCTGAATGTCAGTGATCCATCTGCTTCTTCTGTCTGTGGCTTTAGGTCTCCACTAAAACCAGAGCTCCCAGTGCTTTGAAACCTGTTTGTGCGATCAATGACACAACAGCTCTGCCCCATTTTTAGATTGTTCTAAAGCAGAGGTCTCAAACTCATTTTCTTTCAGGGGCCACATTCAGCCTGATTTGTTCTCCAGTGGGCCGCACTAGTAAAATAGTAACATAATAACCTATAAATAATGACGACTCCAAATTTTTGTCTTTGTTTTAGTGCAAAAAAAAACCCATTAAATTAGGAAAATACTTACTTTTATGAACTATCCAAACAAAAAAAAAATGAATAACCTGAAAAAGCTGAAATTTCTTGAGGAAAAATAAGTGCAATTTTAACAATATTATGCTTCAATTTATCATTTATACATGTACGTTATGGATCGCATCTACAAAGATATGAAACACTGAGTAACTGGCAGAAAATTGTTAAAATTGTGCTTAATTTTCAGGTTCATTTTTGTTCAGGTTTTTCACATTTTATTGTTACAGGATTGTGTGTAAATGTTAATATTTTCATAATTAGGCCCGAGCCGAGTAAAGCCGGCGCAGGGCCTATTGAGTCTGCAGTGGGCGCATGGGGACAAAATCGCCAGTGACGCGGTCGCCTTTCGCCACTGTCGCCACTCTCACACATATTCACATTCACGGTACTGAGACCTTTCCGACGATGTACATGACATGTGCACAAATCGCATATTTACACCTGCTCAGAATGAATGGGAGTCAATGGGACACGCCCACTCGGGGTTAGTCACATGTGTGTAAGTGCACGACACGTGACATCTGACCCCACAGACATGTGGGGGAGCTCGAGAGCTTTCAAATAAAGTCAAATACGTGGTTGCCACGGAAACGCCTATATTGTTCTTGCTCTGATTATTATTATTTTTATTAGGCCCGAGCCGAGTAAAGCCGGCGCAGGGCCTATTGAGTCTGCAGTGGGCGCATGGGGACGAAATCGCCAGTGACGCGGTCGCCTTTCGCCACTGTCGCCACTCTCACACATATTCACATTCACGGCACTGAGACCTTTCCGACGATGTATATGACATGTGCACAAATCACATATTTACACCTGCTCAGAATGAATGGGAGTCAATGGGACACACCCAGTCGTGGTCAGTCATGTGGGTGTAAGTGCACGACACGTGACCCCTGACCCCACACACATGTGGGGGAGCTCGAGAGCTTTGACATAAGGCCAAATACGTGGTTGCCATAGAAACGGCTATATTGTTCTTGCTCAGATTCTTATTATTTTTATTTATTTATTTATTTATTTTTTATTTATTTTTCTTCTCCTGCTCTTTGAGCTCAATTTTGACCCCCTGAACATTTATGAAAACTCACCAAATTTTGCCGAAAATTCAGGAGTGCGAGAAATTGAATTTACATATAGGTTTCGTAGATGTCGGTAAAGAAATGTTGCGGCAGCACCCCCTTGAAAAGTGAAAATGCATTGCGCCAATGGGAGCACGTCCAACATAAAGTTTGTCATAGAGCCACGAAAATCGGTACACAGATTCATCATGAGGAGACAAACAAAAAATATTATTATGGCCACGCCCCTAAACCCACCCTTAGTCGGCCATATTGGATTGAAATTTCCAAAATGCTGAGTCAGCGTTTTCGCTGACGTATTTTAACTATCTCCTACTAAGCCGTTTGGCCGAATGAGCTCAAAATCGGTGTACAGTATCTAGACAAGTGGGGCATCAAAAGTTAGCCGAATTTTTTGAATCGGTGTCACTGTTTTTGTGCGACGAGGTTGCAAACTTTGTGAAGTTTTTTCGAAAATTTGCCATGACAAAAATTGCTTCAGCTCAGACATACAAACACCGATTTGACTCAAATTTGACTCAGACGTCCATCTCGCAGGCCTACACCCATTTATTAAAAGAAACTAAAATTTCGCACAACAGCGCCCCCTACAAATGTACATTTACAAAAATGACATCAGTTCGGAGATACGAACACCGATTTGGCTCAAATTTGACTCAGACATCTGTCTCCCACGCCTACACCTATTTGTCAAAAGAAACTGAAATTTTTCCGCTACAGCGCCCCCTACAAGTTTTTTTTTTTAAAATTTATATTAAAATTGCTTCAGTTCAGACATACGAACACCAATTTGGCTCAAATTTGACTCAGACATCTATCTCTCAGGCCTACACCCATTCATCAGAAAAAATTGAAATTTGGTGCTATAGCGCCCCCTCCAATTTTACCTTTACGAAAATTACTTTACTTCAGACATACGAACACAAATTTGCCTCAAATTTGAAGCAGTTGCCAATCTCCCAGGCCTACACCCATTCAGCAAAAGAAATTGCCATTTCGCTCAGTGGCGCCCCCTACAAATTTACCTTCACAATAATTGCATCAATTCGGACATACGAACACCGATTTGGCTCAAATTTGAATCATTTGTCAATCTCCCAGGCCTACACCCATTTATCAAAAGAAAATGCCATTTTGCGCAATAGCACCCCCTACAAATTTACCTTCATGAAAATTGCATCAGTTCGGACATACGAACACCGATTTGGCTCAAATTTGGCTCAGTGGTACATCTCACAGGCCTACACCCATTCAATGGAACAAATAGAATTTTGGCTCCGTAGCGCCCCCTACATATTTATTTATACAAACATTTTTTTAGTTTGGATATACGAACACTGATTAGTCTCAAATTTGAGTCAATTGTCAATCTCCCAGGCCTACACCCATTCATCAGAAGACACAAAATTTGGTGCTAGAGCGCCACCTGCTGAACGATGAGCATACTTCCACTGGACGTGCCCTTGGCGAGGGCCTTTAGATGCCGCTTGCGGCTTTAATTTCATGTTATTTTTGCACTAAAACAAAGACAAAAATTTGAAGTTGTCATTATTTATAGGTGTAGTGTAATATTTTTTTCACATCAAACCAAGAAGAAAATATAGTCATTATTTTTTGTTGGTGATGTTATTATTTTACTGTAGATCATATTGGTCTGTATGTGGAACCTGAACTAAAATGAGTTCCACAGCCTGGACTGTGGAATTTTCGCACTTTGCAAATCCATCCCAGGGGCCGCATTGGAACCTTTGGCGGGCCGCATTTGGCCCCTGAGCCGCATGTTTGAGACCCCTGTTCTAAAGTTTTCACAGTATTCAAGACAAAGGCACTACTCATCTGCCTCTGTCTGAAACTCAGTGGGCGGAGCCACAGTGACTTCTGCTAGCGGTGACGTCACGTGCAGACCCTCTATTGACATGAGAACCAAGTCCCCTTATTACACAACAACCAAAACTAGTGCATACTCCGCCGAAAATGCACTTTGACACAAACACACACACATTTACATGCACACACACACACACACACACACACACCTTTCTCTTTCCTAAAGGCCAAAATAAAAGGATGTTATTAACATTAAACAGAGCGCGCTGGAGCTAGCTTAAACAGCACTGACAGTGAACGTTAGCTGTGACTGTGAGCGACTCCAACCTCCAAAAGCCAAATGTGCAGCACATCCATGTCCTGTACCAACACTAGGTCACAGAAAACACAAGAAATACAACAGGACAAACACAACACACTGTTCACATGGACACAATCTACACAAATGCAGGTTTAGTGGAACACACGTCTGACCTCTGATACACATGGAATCGGCTCCAAGCCACGCCCACCAACACACGATGTAGGTGACGTCATAGTGCTGCGTTCACGGACAATCGGCTCACAGCCCATTCCTTAACTCCAGCTACTTCACTGATTTGGTAGAATTTAATCAATTATGAAAAATGAATTGAAATTAATTATTTTTAATGAACTGTTACCCTGGCAACCGCACCCCCCCCAAGGACCAGGGACCCACAAAGAGGGCCCCAAGGACCAGCCAACCAGCAGACACCACAGAGGGTGGATCCAGCCCGCCCCCCCCAAGAGGCCACAGTGCACCCGCCCCGTAGATGGTCCAGGGAGGCCCCCCCCAGAGGCCCCACAGCAGCCCAGCACCGGCCCCAGGGCCCCAGGGACACCCGCTGCCACCCCCCCACCAGGGTCCGTCCACCCAGGGGTAAGCGAGGCGCCAGTCCCCAAGCCCCAGGAGCCCAGGAGGTCTGTGTGGTGTTTAATGAGTTTGTTTCTTCCCAACTTTACTTTAATAGCTTGGTTTTCGTTACAGTTTTGCGCAAATTAAAAGCGATATTTGTACAATTTCAACAAAGCACTACACTGTAAAAAAAACTAAAATAAAATTATAAAAGGAAAAAAACTGTATTATTTCAGCAGCAGGGGCACTAAAAAAATACTCTAAATAACAGAAAATAACCATCTGATAAAAATACAGTAATTTTCCATCATTCAAATACAGTTTTTTGCCCTAACTTTACATGAGATTTTGCATATTTATTTGACTTTTTAATGTTTAATAAAGAATATTTACATGTATTAAAACAATCCAATTCCCTATAAATATATATATATAAATAATTTTCAGTGAGACTCAGTTGTCCAATCCACTGATAAAAACTGTATTTGGACAGTTTATCAGTGCTTATACATGTTATACATTCACACAAATACATTTATACAACATTTTTGTTGTGAAACCTCCTGTAATTACACAAGATATTTGTTAATGAACAAACAAGTCTGGTTCAACTGACAGAACTAATACTTCTGTTACTGTTAATTGTCAGTCATTTTATCTTGTTTTAATTATTTTTTTATAGTATTAAACTTTAAATTAACAGTTTAATCTCATGAATAGAAAAGAAATGTTTGTGAAATTATGATACATTTGCAAATGTATTTGAACTGTACTTTTCTGTGGAAACAAAAAATTCCTTTAAAAAATGTAAATTTGATGGTTCTTCACAGTTACAGTTTTTTCATGTTATTTTCCATTTGACATGTAAAATCTGTTTTTGTCATTTCATTGATATTTTCCTGGATCTTCAAACTACAGGAAAAATCTGTCAGTTAAACAGTGAAAATTCTGTTAAATTACAGATTTTTTTTTTCAGTGTACTTGGATTTCAGTCCTTAAATGAGTGGGTTCTATTTCTTCCTCATCTGCATGTTCCACCACTAAACTGATCCAAACTCTGGTTCATTTCGGACCAACTTGTTCCCAAACTCTGCTCCCCATTGGATCAGCTCTACTGCTTCTAGAACCTGTGGATTCCCATGGCTCAGCGCCTTCATATGTGTGTGTGTTTGTTGGATTGATCATTTGTTTCCTGCTCCTTTTTCTTTGACTTGAATGCACTGACTTTCATCTCCAATCATTTCCCCCTGGGATGAATCAAGGATTCGGACTGTGATTTGGATTGGAGTTCTTCTGTTTTCCTACAGTTTTTAGCGTAAACGTGGCTTCAGCCTCATCCACAGGCCGCTGCTTCAAATGTCAGTTGTGCAACAGGAAACAGGGAACGGAAACAGAAGCGTGTTTTTTCCGCTGTCATGAGGTGGTTTTTTCAGATGTTTACATCTAGAAGGAAAGGCCAAAAGTGTCCTGGAAACACATGTAGTGCAATTTCACACATCTGTTCCAACACCGTGGAGGTTTGGCATCAAACTCAGAGCCTCCATCTTCCTTAAACCAGTGTCTTCCTAGAACTCCACAGTATTTGAGGAGAACTACAACATGTGGGGATGGGACTGGACTAGAAGCACGCATCAGAAGACAAACACTCTGCAATGGAAACACCTACAAGTACACTGAACAAAACATCTGACATTTAACACAATGTTCACTGTTTACTCCACACATTTTTCCTGTAGTTTGAAGATCCAGGAAAATATCAATGAAATGACAAAAACAGATTTTACATGTCAAATGGAAAATAACACGAAAAAACTGTAACTGTGAAGAACTATCAAATTTACATTTTTTTTTAAATATTTTTTTTCTTTTTCCACAGAAAAATACAGTTCAAATACATTTTCAAATGTATCGTAATTTCACAAATATTTATTTTCTATTCATGAGATTAAACTGTTAATTTAAAGTTTAATACTGTAAAAAAAAAAACAAACAAACAGATAAAATGACTGACAATTAACAGTAACAGAAGTATTAGTTCTGTCAGTTGAACCAGACTTGTTTGTTAATTGACAAATATCTTGTGTAATTACAGGAGGTTTCACAACAAAAATGTTGAATAAATGTATTTTTGTGAATGTATAACATGTATAAGCACTGATAAACTGTCCAAATACAGTTTTTATCAGTGGATTGGACAACTGAGTCTCATTAAAAATTATTTCTATATATATTTATAGGGAATTGGATTGTTTTAATACATGAAATATTCTTTATTAAACATTAAAAAGTAAAAAAAAAAAACATGCAAAATCTCATGTAAAGTTTGGGCAAAAAACTGTATTTGAATGATGGAAAATTACTGTATTTTTTATCAGATGGTTATTTTCTTTTTTTTTACAGTATTTTACTGCTGCCCCAGCTGCTGGAATATTACTGTTTTTTTTTTTTTTACTTTATTATCATTTTTTTTCTTTTACAATGTAGCGCTTTGTTGAAATTGTACAAATTTCACTTTTATTTTGTGGAAAACTGTAACGAAAACCAAGTTATTAAAACTATAAGTTAGGAATAAACAAACTCACTAAACACAAGACGGACAGAGCCTCAGAAACAGACCCACCACAATAATGGGATTCAGGTGGTCTGACCTGGTGCACTGGTGCATTGTGGGTGTTGGTCCCGGTGCGCTGGTGCATTGTGGGTGTTGGTCCTGGTGCGCTGGTGCATTGTGGGTGTTGGTCGAGGTGCACTGGTGCATTGTGGGTGCTGAGTGTGCAGCTGGACTGAGCCCAGTTGGACTCAGTGGCAGTAGATGAGTTCCTTCAACCACTGGGTTTCCGTCCACACTCAGATGGGGCTCATTTCAGAGTTGGGGGTCCATTTGGCGTCTCCCAGATACACCCACTGTTTTTTTTTTCTCCCCAGATAAATCTTTATTGAATCTGTTTTTAATCATACTACTAATTGAATTGAACTTGAACACATAATAATGTTTTTTTGTATGTTTTTGACCAAATGTACACAGAAAATCTTAGCCTAAGAAGTCCCACCCCATCCAAAACGGACTGTCTTTGGCTCAGGATTCATACATTGAACATGAATAAAATGAAATAATTTAACATAATTGTCTTTTTTTGTGCTCACTCTAATAACACCAATAAAATCAATTGCAGAGAATATCTATTTTCTGTATGATATGAAATTTCAGTATTAAATAAATGTTTTTTGTCTGTCTACACCAGTGGTTTCCAACCTTTTTTGGCTCCTGACCCCATTTTACCATCACACATTAGTGGTGACCCCAGACTTTCAAAACAGACACATTTTTTTGCTGAAATGAATTGAATTTTCCTTGGTCAGGTTATGTCCAGTCAGTCCAGCTGTGATTTACAAGGCTGACAATTAAACCTGAACAAACAAGAACTGAAAATGTGAATGATGAAAGAGCTGCAGCATCTGAACCCTCAGTGGTCTGAGTCTATTTTGGCTGTTTTTGAGTTCTTTAGGTTTTGTCTTTATATACTATAGAAACTAATGTTTACTATACCCATGTTTGGTATCTTCTTTTTCAGCACAACTTCATCTATCTCATCTGACTATTTTTTTTTTTTCACTTTAACCTACTATATCAACACAAAAGGACAAAAAACACACAAAAAATATAAAATCTGATTTGAAAAATGTGAATAATTTATTGCATAAATAACACACAGATGCTGAATGAACCTTTTCAAAGACTTTAAAAGTGAATATTGGTTCCAAATATTAAGTATATAAAATCCAAATTGTAATAGATTAAACATGTACTCAAATATTTGACCTAAAAGCAGATCCTTACAAAGGCGTTTTCTCCGGTTTTCTCAGTCAATTACTAGAAATTTCAGGCGACCCCATTTGAATCCCAGGCGACCCCATGTGGGGTCCCGACCCCAAGGTTGAAAAACACTGGTCTATACGTTCTGGTCAACTCTGTTATCTCTGTTCTAAAACTCCATAAAAATCTCCAAAGCATTCATATAAAACCATGAGACCTGCATCCTGTGATGTCACTTCCTGTGGCAGAAAACATGTTGAAGGCTCTAAGGTCCATCATTTTTCTTCTGCCATTATTTTGTACTAAAGGTTCAGGATACACCAATAGTACAGTCAGTACTTGTCAACTGTGTTATTGTTAAATCATAGTGAATCAATCATGAAAGTTTTAAAAACAATAATATGATCAAATGGATAAAACTTCTATTTTCAGACCAAGGTTATTGTGGTTCTTCTGCCCTTAGCTCTGTGGCTCTACACAGCCTAGACAGTGAGTTCAACAAAGTGCCAACGTCTCAGGACCCTGAAGATGGTTTTCATAGTCTTTACTTCAACCACAATTTGTAAAACTGAAAATACAAAAAACAAAGATATGTTTCAGTAAACAAAGCATCATTCTGTGCTTAAACAATGACAAAGATTTCTAAATTATATATTCCAGGCTGACTATTAATTCCAGCATTTTAAGATTAACAAACAGGATTACCCAGAAAACAAAGACATTCCATTTGTTTTTGACATACCCACCGAAGCTAATCCTAGCCTATGGCTATCACTTTAACCAAAAACGTAGCTGAAACATTCAAACTATCACATAAGACTAAGACTAATGCGTGTCTGACACTTCAGCGTTCATGTTAGATGACTTAATACTCAGACTGTCTCGTGTCGAAGCTCTGTGCGTACTGAAGACACCAAACTTTTTACCGTAGTACTACAGCCAGAGCTTAAGAACGAAGCACTTCCTGTCATTCCTCGAGCATTATGCCGCTACATATTTTCACTACTAGAAGGCAGTGTTCACCACAAAATCTGTTTATATGTTAAACTGAGAGGCAGAATAATGGTTAACGAAAACTAACGAAATGACCAAAACTGGAATTGGAAAAACATTTTCATTAATTGAAATAAATAAAAACTATAATTAAAAGAAAAAAACAGAACTAACTGAAACTGTATTGTGTGTTTACTAAACTAACTAAAACAGATAAAATCATGGATCAAATTCCCTTGGTTTTGGTCTTTGTCAATGTCAGATTGATGTTAAATGGATTTCTTTGTCTCTCTCAGTTTTCTGTGCTGTCTCCATACGACACTTTTTGCTCCGTCACTTGTGTTCACTTGTGGTTTCCAGTCGTCTTCTGGTCCCCACTCTACCTGGAAACATGGAGACTAAAGCAGCAGAGTCCTGTCTGGGATTGATTTGAATACGACCACAGAGAAGAAGAGAAAAGATATTAAAAAAACCAAAACTAAAACTAAGCATATAGAAAAAAATGAGAACTAATTAAAACTATCAAACCTGCTCTAAAAACGAATTAAAACAAACTGAATTAGAGAAAAAAAGTATAACTAAAGAAAACTAAAGTCTACTGAAAAATCCCAAACTATTAGAACCTTGTTTTAGACATGCCATGTGGTATCTCATTTTCATTTAGCTCATGGAGTTCAGGTCAAAAATGGAAGAAAATGTCAACTCTGTTCATGCTTTAGTGAGAACAGAGTTAACAGTGACTTACACAGTCAAATGCTCCAAATCTTATTTGAGTATTTTGAGGTATTTTCCTTTTTTTTTTTTTTTTTTTTTTTTTTTTTAAATATAAACACATATGTTCACATTTATTATGGACGCTGAATCATATTACTGTCACAGGAACACCAGCAGAGTCTGGCAGAAATGTTATTGTTGTTGGTTTGAACTGTGGCTGGTCAACTCTGTTATTCATGTCAACTCTGTTTAAGGTTTGGTTTTATAAAAGGATTATCAGACATGTTTTATTATGAACAGACTTATTACAAGCTGTGTCCTAACTACCATTCTTCCTTAATGACATTTCAAAGTATTTCATTCATTTTTACAGGTTTATTTACAGAAAATGCACACGCTCGCAGCAACATGTCAATTAAATGTGTTGATATTTTGACTCCAAAACCAAAAGGTTTTATCTAATCAGACCAAAAATTGACTTAATGGAATTAGAGACACAATATCTCTAAGGAAAAACAATCTTTTAAATTGTTTAACATTTGTTAATTTTATGTATTCTACCCAATTTGTCTGCAACAGAGTTGACAGATTTTTCTGCAACTACTTTGTTTTTCACATTAAAAGTTTTAAATGTTACAGGTTTAAACTCAGCAAATACTAGAAAAGTTGAATTTAAAGTGTGTTCTACGGAATACAAAAGTTTCATGAAAAGAAAAAAAACACTCCAAATGTTTGTTTTCTGTCTCCATGTGAAATGTACCTGCAATTCTGAAGTGAGTCATGTGACTAGAACTCCACGTTAGACGCTTCCATTTTCTACATTCAGCCTTTTTGGAAATGATTGAATCATTGCGTCCAGAAAACAGCGGTCGGATGGACGGTCAGCGGTGGGCCGTCAGGGCCTGCAAGGCCTTCTCTGCAGGCCTAAAAAACTATCTGAATCACAGACTGGTGTTAATTCTGTTTTGTCCATGAATACTTCTTGGATAATTGTAAATGGTCTGTGTGCTTCCTTTCAGAGCTTTTCCTCTGGTTGTGCTGCTTCCACACATGCATTTTCATATTAAAGCCTTTAACCAATCACATTTCATCATTTGTTGCCAGGCAGGGTCACAGTCACAGAAATCTGCCCGGAGGCCTTCACAGTCACTTCCACGTTCCCTCGAGCAAAACACAAGTGGAGATGAAACTGTTGCTTCAACCAATCAGATTTAGAGTTGGCGACACCAGGGCCCTCTAGCAGGCGTACGGTGATGTCAGCGTATTCACACCCTGTGATTGGACAGTCAGAGAGCGGACTAGCCAAAGCTAGCAAACTGCATCTGTAACAGCTGCACCGACACAAATACAGTTGTGTTGGTTTAACAGCTGTTTAGTCCAAACACAACGGCTGAAGGAGGAGAAGAAATGGATTTGGACGCAGATTTACTGTCAAAGCCATTTTCAAGACGGACTTTTCCAGAAAACCTGGACATCAACCCGGTCAGCCCGCCTGTGGGCTGAAAAATTCTATTAATATTCATCTACTATAAAAATATAATAAATCAGGACAATGGATGTTTTTTTTCAACTTCTGCTCAAAGTTTAGACCCTGATGTTAATAAAAGTACATCAGAAGTGTATTTTAGTGCAAACTTTAATGTTCAAACATGATTTTTAATCTTTGTGGGGTGAAATATACGCTATTAAAAATCTCCGACATGAACAATTAATTTATGCATATCATCGTCAGTCCAGCCGTGATGCGGCCATGTTTGTAGTCTTTTTAAAGAGGAGATCTTACTGAATCGATTGACACCACGCATTCAATGAACTACAATACCCATGAGGTGTGAAACCCCTGCGTAAAATGCCTCAGGCAAGCGACCTGCGGGGACCTTTTACGCAGGGCGCACAGAGTTACAGGTAGCCGTGTACGGAGTGGACGTATTGTTTGAGATTTGTTTGTTTTAGCCATATTTAGTCAGTTTGTTATTAGTTTTAGGTAGTTTTATTGAGTTTTAGTGAGTGGCAGGGTATTTTATTGAACGTCATTGAGTGTTAGGTAGGTTTTGTTTTCTTGTAAACAAGAATTGTTTGATCAAGATTAGCGTGTGAACGTGTTGTGAAAACAGTGGTGAAGAAGGCGTACTGCACAGACAAAGACATGGCAGCTCTATTAGCAGAAATTCAGAGACGGTCAGATGTGGAACTCTGTGACTCATCTGAGCCCGACGGCAGCGGGGGTGCCGGGTCAGCGGAGGAGGCGTTATTTCAAATGGACATCCACCCAGTATATGAGTAAGTGTTGGTTTCTTTGAACTTGTGAACTATTTCTTGATGATTTCTGTTTATCAAAAATAAAAAATAAAACATGCTCGTCATTTTACAATATATCCATGCAAACACACATTACACATTGCTGACTATAAAGGTGTAATTTTTTCAGCCTCATTTCTCATTTGATTATTTCTACACATCAGTCGATAAGGTTACAAACAATGGATCAGTGAAGTTTTGAGGATTTGTTCACTTTGTCAAAAATAAATCACATTGTAACAGTCATTTCATGAGAAGTTGTAAAGAAAAAAATGTTATTCCAACTTTGTGGGCAATTTTAATAATACTACTACTCAATACTATTGAAAAGTATTTTTACATATTTGAACTGCATTTATCTATTTATTTTGGCTAAATGTACATATTTTATTATGTATTTAGTCAAATAATTATTGTCTTCATTTCTCATACCCAGCAAGAGGACAGTGAGGTCACCGGCCCATCTGGTACATATGTGTCATATGTGATTATTTGTGTAATTGTAGAGTCAAGTTGACATCATATACACTACTGTTCAAAAGTCTGGAATCACCCCTGTCTCTCCCTATGTTGACGTATCGTATCCAGATAAAGGTCTGTATGACACAAAAAATTCTACCCATGAAACAATTATATATTTTGCTTCAGAATTACTTCTGGTTTATTGTGATATAAATGTTTGGACATAAAAATATACAAATTGATAATGCTGAGCCAAAGAGTGCAGCCAAATATTCCTGCCATGTTCAACCAATGGCAGGAATATTTAGCTACCCTCGTTCACCCAGCATGTTCCATTTGTATTTTTTTATGGCCAGAACAATCACAAAACACTAAAGCAGAAGTCTAAAGCAAAAATATATAATTGTTTCATTGTTAGAATTGTTCTTTGTCTGAATATGATATGAACATAAGGAAACAGAGGGGGGGTGGTTCCAGACTTGAACGGTAGTGTATGCAGTACTGCTTCATCTTTATATTCAGATGCTTTTCTGCTCTTACAGATTGATGGAATTATCACTCCTTTGATATTTTTCTAACATCTATTTTCTGTTTTCATACAGCTCTTATGAAGATGGAGACTACATTCCCCCAGCACCAACGCACAGGCTAGTGGACTCAGAATTGTCATCATCTTCCCCTGACCAGTTTTGAGAAAGTTGTTAATAAAACTACTCAATTTGGAGACTAAATGACACACTTTGATCTGCTTTTATTGATTATATTCTGTGCACAAAGGTAGAAGTTGATGAAGCACAAGGTAAATGTCATACCTAAAAGCTCCAATAGATGGTAGTAGACTCCTGTAGTGGATAGAACTTATGGAAAACTGCCAGTTTTTATTGGAAGTGGAAAATACCCCATTTGGCACAGGTTGGCACACTTTGGTGCCAAACTGTGCCAAATAGAATGTCCGCCTGGTTTTATCCTTACGAAAACCTTTCTGGAGGCTTTGCCCTTTGCTCTAATTATATCAACTTTTGTACATTTGTCGCTAAGGAGTTGCTGAAAGTGATCAATGGCATCTCTCTTCATGGAGTCACTGTTAGCAGGGTGTTATCCTCTGTCAAATAAGGAAAAAAACAGGCGAGGATAAAAAATTCTAATTTGTCTTTAAGTTTGTTCCAGTTTACTCAGGCATAGTAATAGGTACAATATTTTAGACAATGAGAATAGATTCTGTGAGGTCTGTAAATGTCCACAGACACCAAGAACATCCATATGAACCTTATTATTGTGGAGTAATTCTTCATTTACTTTGGGTATGTCTGTTTAGGTGTTTTTCCCCTGAAAATAAGGTCAGGGTTAAACAGGTTAAGAAAGGTCGGACAATTCCGAAGCTAGCAAGCCGGTCACAACCAGGAAAAGGATTTGTCCGTCACTTTCACTGCACTAACTACGAGCGGTACCTCCGGTACCCACAGGGATAATCTGTCCAACAGAGGAGTTGAACTGTTTTTGAGGAAAGAAAGGAGGGTGGATTTTGTGTACAAATAATCTGAATGTTTGGTGAATCAAATGTTGCTGTTTTCCTCAAAAATGTTGCAAGTTTCTGAGGTTCTTATTGCTGTTTTTTTCTGTGTGTCAGCTGTAGCTGCAGTAGAAGCAGACTGGTGCACCCCAGGTTTGTTTATTCACTAACGGCATTTATTGTGGCTACACCAGTTATCTATCTGCGATGCAGCGGCTCTTTATAGTGCATTTCTGCAGAATAAGATGGTTTTTATAACCATCAAATAGTTCTTCAGGGGTGGATTGATTCAGACGGAGCACTACTGAAGGCCTAGGTGTGAAATGCACGGTCCGCCACTGTCGACAGTGGAATATTAATAATAATAATAATAATAATAATACATCAGTTTTATATAGCGCTTTTCTAAGTACTCAAAGACGCCTGCCCAAATATGTGAAGGCGTGCGATGCAGAACACTAACCACAGCAGAGATGAGGAGATAAGAATGAGGCACAGACTGATGTTCTGAACAGAGACAGAGACAGTGAAGACGGACCACTGACAGAAGAGACCACCACAGGACTGGACATGGACCACAGACTGAGGATCATCTGGATGTCCTTCTGGGTCAGAGGTAAGAGGAAGGCTGGACATGGTAACCATGGAGACTCTTCGTCTCCCTGGTTACAGACGGGTCAGGGCTGTGTTTGATATCAGTCATAGCGTGTGCTGATGGTCATGTGTCTGTCATGATGGAAATGAGGCTCAAACTGACTTTAGGAGTCGATTTAGTTGTGTTATCTGACATTACATTTATTTACAATATTTACAACATACAAATAACATTAACATTATATTCACATGTATTTTGCACAGAAATATGCGTTTATTAATTTATACACTGTGTGTTTAGAATATGACAAATAATATAATAGTTAAATATCAGTGTATTTGAATAAATGTAGTTTATTTATAGAGTTTATAAAATGAACCCAGAATGACGGCACTAAACTGAGTCACTGTACAAACATTCACACTCACTAAAATACTCACTATTTATATATATGTCTTATATTTAGATTCTTTTCTCCAGTGCTTGTGTTTGGTCTTTTTCCTCTTGTACATTTTTATTCTCCAGTCTTTCTTTGGTGGGGTGGGGGGGCTGTGGTTTCTTCTTGGGGTCTGCTCCTCCCTGGTGGGGTGGGGGTCCCTGCTGCCCACATGTGCTGGTGCTTTGTCCCTCCCTCCCTCTCTCTGTCCCTCTCTCTCTCTCTCTCTCTCTCTCTCTCTCCCTCTCTCTCTGTCCCTCTCTCTCTCTCTCTCTGTCCCTCTTTCTCTCTCTCTCTGTCCCTCTTTCTCTCTCTCTCTCTGTCCTCTCTTCTCTCCTCTCTCCTCTGTCCCTCTCTCTCTCTCCCTCTCTCTCTCTCCCTCTCTCTCCCTCTCTCTCTCTCTCTCTGTCCCTCTTTCTCTCTTCTGTCCCTCTCTTCTCTCTCTCCTCTCTCTCTCCTCTCTCCCCCTCCTCTCTTCTCCCCTCTCTCTGTCCTCTTCTCTCTCTCTCCTCTCTCTCTGTCCTCTCTCCTCTCTCTCTCTCCTCTCTCTCTCTCTCTGTCCTCTCTCTCTGTCCTCTCTCTGTCCTCTCTCTCTCTCTGTCCTCTCTCTCTGTCCCTCTCTCTCTCTCTCTCTCTCTGTCAGGATGTGGCTCTGGGTTGTGGTGCTGGTGTGGGGGGGCGGAGCCTCCCTGGTGTGGATGGCCCTGTGATAGCCCCGCCCCTTTGACTTCCTGCTCCTCCTGTGTTCAGTCTGTGTGTGTGTGTGTGTTTGTGTTTGTGTATATTTGTGAATGTGTGTTTACATGTTTATCTGTGTGTGTCTGTGTACGTGTACATGTGTGTTTTTGTGCATGTGTGTTTGTGTATGTGTGTGTGTGTTTTTGTGCATGCGTGTATACGTGTATATGCGTGTTTGTGCGTACGTGTGTGTATGTGTATACGTGTGTGTGTATACGTGTATGTGTGTGTATATGTGTATATGTGTGTGTGTGTGTGTGTGTGTATGTGTGTGTCCTAACATCCCCACACTTGCTCTTTTACTTCCTGTTCTCAGTCTTTTTCTGTGTTATTTGAACATATCTGCACTGGTGTGTGTGTGTGTGTGTGTGTGTACTACATCTACACAAATATATAAAACATATATGTTACATAAATATCCTCATTAATAAAGACATATACAAAATCCATACAAACATATACATCTAAATATTTTCATAATTTCATGTTATTTTTTGCACTTTGCAGTTGTCATTCTTTACAGACATAATGTCAGATTATTTTCTCCATCAAACCCAGTAGTAAATCTGCAGTGGTTCTTCTGTGGGTTCTTCTGCTGTTCTTATTGGACTGCAGATCAGATTGGTCTGGATGTGGAACCGACTCTAAAATGAGTTCCACAGCCTGGACTATGGAATTTAGACACTTTGTAAATTCATCCCAGGGGTCGGACTGGAACCTTTGGGGGGACGCCTGTTTGACCCCCCTGAACTAAAGGATGATGTTAGCTGTAGAAGGTGGACTGATCTGGGATCTGCTCCAGTGAACCTCCTCAGACCCACACATGGGTTTACTGTCCACCACTGGACAACAGGTTCACAGCTTTAGACAAAAACACAAACAAAACAAAAAACAACTGTCTGCTGCAAAAGACATTCCATAAAAAGTTTAAAAAATGTATCTGAAAAAAAAATTGCATTATGATGTTTCCAATATCAGCAATTATTGAATTAAAAAAAGCCAAAACTTGTACTTTCTACAGCCTGAGGAAGTTCATATATTCTTAATAAAACAATATTTTAAAAAAATCAAAATGCATTTCAACTTTAGCCTAAATTCGACAAATCAAATCAATCTAAAAAAATCTAGATACTTTTTTTTTCATAATTCATGCATGAAACAGATCAAACAGATCAAAGTGAATACACAGTGTCTGTTTCAGTCCAGTCTGTCCTGAACTGAACACAAACCCAGTGTGTTTGATCCAACTGCATGGGTTTGACTGGAGTCACTGCTGGAGAAGATGACGGTGTTTCCATGGTAACTACGGAGCCTCTGAACGTCCAAATATGGTCATATCTGATGACCTTGAAAAGATGAAAAACTGTATTTGACACCAATTATTGATATGGATTGACAAGATTAAACCGTTTAGATCAGTAGAAGGATTAGGTTAAAGGTGGACGTTTGGTCTTTAAGGGTTAAAGGTGGACGTTTGGGTCTTAATGGGTTAAAGGAGGACGTTTGGGTCTGTAAGGGTTAAAGGTGGACGTTTGAGTCTGAGGGGAGGGGCTAAGGTGGAGGGCTGTTTGACCCTCCAAACAGAGATTTTTCAGGACCACACTACAAACACAGGGGTCTGAGAAATCTGCCATAATTCAGTTCCACTCATGAGTCAGATGGAGGTAAACACAGACAAACAGTAGTGATGGGAATTCCAGTTCTTTTTAGAGAACCGGCTCTTTTGGCTCGGTTCACTAAAAAGAACCGGCTCTTTCGGCTCAAGTGGCTCTTCAGATTTTTTGCTGCTTAAATTAATTTATTACCAACAATAATGAAAAATTATGCACAATATGAATTACTAATGTAAAAAAAACATGCACTATATCAAATGTTTATTATATAAATACACCTTTATCTACACACTGTACACAGTGATAAAAAGAATAAATTCTACAGTGCAAACAGAAACTCTGGACTATTTCCAAATGACCTTTCCTTACTTTGGACTCTTTCAGACTTGTCTGTTTCTCAGTCATGCTGTCGATCCTGCAGTAGCAGTAACAGTTGCAGTAGACTCACTCACACCTTCATTCAGATCTCCTTCACTTGTTTGTCTTTTTTCTTCCAGTTGCTCTGATGGATGAACACTTCTCATGTGTCTGCAGGTTGTTTGTGGAACCAGCTCTATAGGAGTTTTTGGTCGTGCACTCTCTACATTCTGCCTTAGTTTGTTCAGTGTCATTGAAATGTGTCCAGATTTTGCTGCGTTTCCTGTTGTCACTCATTTTCTCATATTTTTTTTCCTTTCCAGTCCGTTTGTGTTGTGGTCCTGCTCTCTCTCTCTTTCTGTCGTCTCCCTCCCTTTTGTTTGAGTGCTTGCTGTGTGTGTAACTCCGCCCCTCTCCTCTCTGCTGTGTGTGTAACTCCGCCCCTCCCCCCTCTGCTGTGTGTGTAACTCCGCCCCTCTCCTCTCTGCTGTGTGTGTAACTCCTCCCCTCTCCTCTCTGCTGTGTGTGTAACTCCGCCCCTCTCCCCTCTGCTGTGTGTGTAACTCCTCCCCTCTCCTCTCTGCTGTGTGTGTAACTCCTCCCCTCTCCTCTCTGCTGTGTGTGTAACTCCGCCCCTCTCCCATCTGCTGTGTGTGTAACTCCTCCCCTCTCCTCTCTGCTGTGTGTGTAACTCCTCCCCTCTCCTCTCTGCTGTGTGTGTAACTCCTCCCCTCTCCTCTCTGCTGTGTGTGTAACTCCTCCCCTCTCCTCTCTGCTGTGTGTGTAATTCCTCCCCTCTCCCCTCTGCTGTGTGTGTAACAGACGGTTCCAGCTGCTGACCACATGGAGAACATCTGTTTATAGAAGTATCGATGACTGATGAAGGGTTGTCCCATTTCACAGGGGAACGTTTGAACCACTACCCCTTACAACTGCATTTCAAGGAGTAGTGTCAAGTGCAAGGGCTGAGGGGGAGGGGCCAAGGGGGAGGGGCCAAGGGCTGAACTGGGATTGGGCCTAAATGTGTGTGAATATGAATTTTTTTTTTTTCTTTTTTCAGTGTGTCTCCTCTTCACCTCCTCTTTACCTGCTGCAGGTCAGTCCATTATCCTGTGTTCCATTTCAGTTCACACTGGGTCAAATATTTAATCTAATATTCTATGTATGTGATGTTTTGTATCTGACAGGAGTTCAGATCAGACTGGTTGGTCCTGGTTCTACTCGGTGCTCTGGTAGGGTTGAGGTCTTCCATGGTGGTACCTGGGGAACAGTCTGTGATGATGGATGGGACTTAAATGATGCTCAGGTGGTTTGTAAACAGCTGAACTGTGGGACGGCGCTGAGAGCCCCAGGCTCCGCCCACTTTGGTCACGGTTCTGGTCGAATCTGGCTCGATGATGTGGCCTGTTCAGGAAATGAGAGTTCTCTGACTGAGTGTCCACACCCAGGATTTGGAACAGAGGACTGTGAACACCGTGAGGACGCTGGTGTCATTTGTTCAGGTGAGAAATCCTTTTCCACTGTTGTCCATAAAGTTGGAATACAATACTTGGACCTTTCCTCATGAGATGCTTGTGCCGATGTGGTTGATTGTGAACAGATCAAGTGGAGCTGGGACTCAGTATGTGATCACCACCTGGTTAAAGATGATTAGTGACTGTATGAACAGGAACAAGAGGTTTCACTGGTTTCACATCTAGAATTTGTGTGGATGCTATGTGCCTCCTGTTCATATTCCAGGCGCCTGTTTCACAAAACTAGGATAAGGGATTAAACCAGGATATGTTGGTTATCCTGGCTCAACTTATCCATGATCCGGTTTCACAAAAGCAGGATAGGGGAAAGCAGGATATGTTCTGATATAAGTTACCATGGAGATTTATTCTGTGGAGTTAGCCTGGTCCAGACCAGGTTAAATTCAGGATTTATTTAATCTCATCCTTCATCTCAGTAACAGTCTCCACAAATGGAACCAATAGTTCTTCCACTGCCCATTAAACAATGGAATCACAGTAACTAGACCCACTGTCAGTACAGAAACATTTGTGATTATTAATTTCAATAATTTTACATAAATGATGATTTTAGATGATTTTTCAGTCATTAGATCAGTTCAGTTCAATTGTGTTTATTCAGACATTTCAAACATTAGACATTTATGCAGATCCAATGTTTAAAAACTACAGAGTCTGTAAAGGAATAGGCTGAAGCCTAAGATCATTCTACCCCCCCCCCCCCATTCATATCACCAAACAAAATGAAATAAAATAGATACCAGTGCCTTTAGCTTAGTAACAATAGAAACAACAAAAAACTAAAGAATTCAATAGTTTGAGTGGAAAAATGAACATTCACATTCGTCATATATTTTAATAATATTTAAACCTAGTTTTAAACATAAATAGTGTTGGACAGTCTGTGAACTCAGGACTGAACTTGTTCCAAACATTTCCTCCAACACACAGACTAAATGTGTTCATATTTGTTCTAACAGAAGGTTTATTGAACACATGACTTCCTCTGAAATTAGAAACACTTTCCCATATTTTAATCAAGCTCTGAATAGGAACAGGCAACAGATTATTTATTTTGAATCTGATTACTTTGACCCTTTCAGTCTCTGTATTATTTATACTCAGATAACTGACAGTTTCCCACAGACTATATATGTCATATAAATATAAATACACAAAGAGTAACATGATGTTCCTTTATTGAATATGGATCAATCAAAACAATCAAACCATCAGCTCCTTTAAAACTGAAGTCACACAAAGACTGTACAAGAGAGAAAGAACAGAACTAAAACATGAGAACAGAAGAATAAATACACATTCAAAGGTAGAATACAGTATACACACAGTACACACAGTATATAGACAGTATAAATACAGTATTGCACACAATGTGTACACAGTATTTACACAGTATAAATACAATACATACACAATATATACACAGTATATACACAGTATAAATACAGTAATCACACACGGGGGCGGAGCCTATCCCAGCTACTTCCAGGTGAAGGTGAGGTTTACCCTGGACATGTGACCAGTTCATCACACACTGAACAAATAGAGACAAACACTGTCACATTCACACCTATGGGGGATTTAGATGAACCAGTTAACCTATCAGAGCATGTGTTTGGATGGTGGGAGGAGCCAGAGGACCAGAGAGAACTCACAGACACGGGGAGAACATGTAAACACAGAACACAGAAAGGTCCCACCCCCATCGACTGGTGTTGGAATTGAACCCAGGACCTGTGAGGCACCAGGTCTATCTACTGCACCACTGTGTCACCCACAACAGGACACATTCATGTAAATGTCAGTCATGTGAAACTCCCGTCTGTTCTTTTTTCATGTCTGTGCAGAATACATGAGTAAATGCTTCTGTTTAATGTGTCTTATTGAATGTCAGTGTTAGAAAGGTTCCAATCACTTGTGCTGTTTGTTGTCCTCTACTATGTTGGGAAAGGTCCCTGTTGCTTTAAGGCACAATGCATTATGGGTAGCGTAGTCTTAACAGAAGTGCACACAGATTGTTGCCGTTGTATCTGCTAACTCTCTGTCATGTCGCACTGACGAGTTAGTGTGCGTCTTTAATTACCAAAACACACACACACACACACACACACATATAACCCCACATATCCATATGTTTATACTGTCAGTGCCAAAGCTGGAGTTAACCCATGCCTGTACTGTGCCCAGCCTCATCAGTAAACGTTGTTAAACTGAACTCAAACCTCCTGCTTATTGTGTCCTGACCGACGCCCCGAGGGCGAATGAAGCATACACACAACGAACTAGCCTAATACAGTCCTTCAGTAACCCTCACCCACAGTCAGTTGTTTGTGGTCAGTAGATGTGTTCTGAGGAGAGAACCTGAGCCCAACATTTAGAAGAACCCACATGAACAGATGAGTTCCATCAAATATGCATTTGGACCATTTGGGCGACCTTTGACCTCTAATTGCACCTTGACTCTACACCTTCTGTAGTGCAAAGCACTCTAAGACATGACATGTCTGACAAAAAAACATTTAAGGGCCCAACATGAGCAGATTGTTACCTTGTACTTTATCATAAGTGAAGAAGGTTTGAAAGTTGCCAAAAAACCCATGTTTTCAGGGTTGGGGTGGGGGGTGGGGGGGGGGGTTTGGATGAAAATTTCAAAAAAATTACACAGGAGTGTTTAGAACATCTTGTAGCATCCGAAAATCAGGGCTAATGTTGAATCTGAAAATTTTCCTGGAATAAGCCCCCCCCCCCCCCCCCATATACACACAGTATAAACACAATATAAATGCAGTATACACACAGTATACACTGTACACACACAGTATACACACAGTATAAATACAGTATACACACAGTATATGTACAGTATTTACACAGTATACTCACAATATACACACAGAGTATAAACAGTATTAATACAGTATACACACAGTATACACACAGTATACATACAGTATACATACAGTATACACACAGTATACACACAGTATATACACAGTATACATACAGTATACACACAGTATACACACAGTATACATACAGTATACACACAGTATACATACAGTATACATACAGTATACACACAGTATATACACAGTATACATACAGTATACATACAGTAAACACACAGTATACACACAGTATACACACAGTATATACACAGTATACACACAGTATACATGTTTATGTTTATGTTTATGTTTACGCATTTGGCAGACGCTTTTTTTCCAAAGCGACTTACAGGGGAAAACCAATTAAATCACTCAATCAATCAAATTTTATTTATATAGCGCCAGATCACAAAAAAGTTCTCTCTTGACATTTTATATATAGAGTTGGTCAAAACCAGACTCTAAGTCAATTCTACAGAAACCCAACAGAATCCTCCTGGAGCAAACACTTGTGACTGGTGACAGTGGCGAGGAAAAACTTCCCTTTAACAGCAGAAACCTGGAGCAGACCCAGACTCCTGGAGGATGGCCGTCTGCCTGGACCAGTTGGGGTTAAAGAGAGAGAGTAGAGAAGGGGAAAAAAGAGGAGAGCGATAGAGATAGAGACTGGGGGAGAGGGGAGAAGGGGGGAGTAGGGGGAGACACATGGAGGCGGTTGAGGATAAGTGAGTGGTGATGATGAGGGCAGGGAAGAGGCCGGACCACCGCAGCAGGTCCAGAGATAATCGTGAAAGAATCTGTGGCTGTCCTGGGAAAAACCTTATTAGAATATTTAAAATGGAATGTTTGAAAGTGCTAGGACAGGAGGTGCTCTCGGAAGAGCTGGGTCTGCAGGAGCTTCTTGAAGATAGGCAGGGATGACTCTGTTCTTGTAGCACTTGGTAGAGCGTTCCACCAACGTGGAACGACCCATGAAAAGAGCCTGGATTGTCTTGTACAAGGTCTGGGGACCACCAGACTACGTTCCCCAGACGAGCGGAGTGGTCGTGGGGCGACATAAGCTTTTATTAGTGCACCTAAGTAGACAGGAGCAGACCCACGGAGAATTCTGTAGGCTAGGATTAAAGATTTGAATTTGATGCGGGCAGCTATGGGTAGACCAGTGGAACTCAATGAGTAAGGGGGTGACATGTGCCCTTTTAGGCTGATTGAAGACCAGACGCGCTGCTGCATTCTGGACCATCTGTAGTGGTTTGACAACACAAGCTGGGAGGCCCGTTAGAAGAGCATACTGTAGTATGTACTGAGTATATACTGTATACATACAGTATACACACAGTATACACACAGTATACATACAGTATACATACAGTATACACACAGTATATACACAGTATACACACAGTATATACACAGTATATACACAGTATACATACAGTATACACACAGTATACACACAGTATACACACAGTATATACACAGTATATACACAGTATACATACAGTATACACACAGTATACACACAGTATACACACAGTATATACACAGTATACATACAGTATACATACAGTATACACACAGTATACACACAGTATACACACAGTATATACACAGTATACATACAGTATACACACAGTATACACACAGTATACACACAGTATGTAGCACAAACATTAAAACAGGCCTAATCAGTTTAAACTGTATAATAAACACACATATTCCTCTGCCTCTGCAGGACAGATTGAACTGAAATCATGCACGTGAACTAAAATAATTGAACACACTTTGGTCCTTGACCAGCTGACCAGCTGACCACTGCGGTCATCAGGGAAGATGGCAGGATTGTCCCAGTCCATGTGTGATGCACTTTGAGGGGGGGGGGGCTCCCTCCCTCCCTCAGTCCACACTCCCTCCCTCAGTCCACATTGTGGAGGACAGTCCAGGCCACAGTGATGTCACATGATGTCAAAGGGCGGAGCCTTCAGTGGTGCAGACAGTGAAAGCATGCCTTCAGGAGGTCAAAGGTCATGTGGATCCTGGTCCTGGTCCTGGTCTGGACATGACTGTAGGTCTGCTTTGATTCAGGGGGGTCTGTGTATGGGGTCAGGAGAAAAGGGTGGTAGGTAGACCCCCTGTCCCCCAGGTAGACCCTCTGTCCCCCTGGTAGACCCCCTGTCCCCCAGGTAGACCCTCTGTCCCCCTGGTAGACCCCCTGTCCCCCAGGTAGACCCTCTGTCCCCCAGGTAGACCCCCTGTTCCCCAGGTAGACCCTCTGTCCCCCTGGTAGACCCCCTGTCCCCCAGGTAGACCCTCTGTTCCCCAGGTAGACCCCCTGTCCCCCAGGTAGACCCCCTGTCCCCCTGGTAGACCCCCTGTCCCCCCTGGTAGACCCCCTGTCCCCCAGGTAGACCCCCTGTTCCCCAGGTAGACCCCCTGTCCCCCAGGTAGACCCTCTGTTCCCCAGGTAGACCCCCTGTCCCCCAGGTAGACCCCCTGTCCCCCAGGTAGACCCCCTGTCCCCCAGGTAGACCCTCTGTCCCCCAGGTAGACCCCCTGTCCCCCAGGTAGACCCCCTAATCCCCAGGTAGACCCTCTGTCCCCCTGGTAGACCCCCTGTTCCCCAGGTAGACCCCCTGTCCCCCAGGTAGACCCCCTGTCCCCCTGGTAGACCCCTGTTCCCCAGGTAGACCCTCTGTCCCCCTGGTAGACCCTCTGTCCCCCTGGTAGACCCCCTGTCCCCCAGGTAGACCCTCTGTCCCCCAGGTAGACCCCCTGTTCCCCAGGTAGACCCCCTGTTCCCCAGGTAGACCCCCTGTCCCCCAGGTAGACCCTCTGTCCCCCTGGTAGACCCCCTGTCCCCCAGGTAGACCCTCTGTCCCCCAGGTAGACCCCCTGTCCCCCACGTAGACCCTCTGTCCCCCAGGTAGACCCCCTAATCCCCAGGTAGACCCTCTGTCCCCCTGGTAGACCCCCTGTTCCCCAGGTAGACCCCCTGTCCCCCAGGTAGACCCCCTGTCCCCAGGTAGACCCCCTGTCCCCCTGGTAGAACCCCCTGTTCCCCAGGTAGACCCTCTGTCCCCCTGGTAGACCCTCTGTCCCCCTGGTAGACCCCCTGTCCCCCAGGTAGACCCTCTGTCCCCCAGGTAGACCCCCTGTCCCCCAGGTAGACCCTCTGTTCCCCAGGTAGACCCCCTGTCCCCCAGGTAGACCCTCTGTCCCCCAGGTAGACCCCCTGTTCCCCAGGTAGACCCTCTGTTCCCCAGGTAGACCCCCTGTCCCCCAGGTAGACCCTCTGTCCCCCAGGTAGACCCTCTGTTCCCCAGGTAGACCCCCTGTCCCCCTGGTAGACCCCCTGTCCGTCATAACTCCAGTTCCATTCTGGACACAGATCTGATGTAAACAGTAGTTCTGGTTCTGGTTCTGGTTCTGGTCCTGAACACAGGTTGTGGTTCACCTTGTGATCGGCGCTGCCAGAATCCAGAGGTCTGATAGACTCAGGAGTCATGGACTGAACCAGAAGCAGAAGCAGAAGCAGACCACTGAGACACAGCACTGATGCCAGTCAGCATGGACCATCTGAAATGATCAGATGAAGAATCTGAACCCAAACACTGAACAGTGTTCATGAACCCATAAAGGCCCAGACCTACTGGAGTGTCAGCTCACTAATGAATGTACTCTGTCGAACCTTTAAGTGATTTATCTGCATTTATTATAATATTATCTTCTGTAGTTTGTATTTTATCAGTGTAAATCAGATCTTTTTGTATATTTAATTCACTGATCATGTAGATCAGTGGTGTTTTCTCTCAGACTGCAGTGGAAGCCCGGCTTCCCCTAAAATTACGAAAATTAAATGCTTAAATCTGTTCGGTTGTGTTGACATTTTATTGACTACAAATGTGTTCGAACACGTTCATCTCACAGACGAGTTGGTTCAGAATCAGTTTTATCACAAACCAACAGACTGGCTGTTGTTCACTTCTCCTCCATTCCTGTGTCTGTGTTTTCTCCTCCATCTCTGCTCAGTGCATTTGTTCGTAGACTGTGTCCGTCTGTGGGCTTCAGTGGGACTGAGTGGAACTGGTTTATTCAATGACTCTAAACTGGACGGTAATTGGATAAATGCTACGATGTTGTCCCGCCCCCGGACGCCGGGCGTCTCTGGGGGTGAATGGAGCTGTGGGCGGAGCTCGGCCGGGCCGGACGCCAGAATCCCACGTGCTGATTGGAGGATCGGTCGAAAGGCTGAATCCCGTTTGATTGACAGCTGTTTTCAGATCTGCTCCTTCACTGACACAGTTCAGTTTAATACCGTCACACATTCTGCTGCGAAATCACAGAAACCACTACGAAATTACTCGTTCATTTCTTGCACTGTAAATAAAACACACTCATTGGACTTCCTTGTTTCAATTTAACATAATTTCATTGTTTTCTTGTTTCAGTTTCATAATTTAATCATTTCTTGTTCAGTTTAATATCGTTTTGTAGATAGTTAAATCAATCAAACTGTCGGCTGGGTTGCAGTGAAAGGAGCATCTGTAGTTTAAAAAGGCTGAAGTCTGACACCCACAATGCACTGGGCCAAGGCTGTCTGAGCAGCCCAGCTCTGCTGGACATTCACAGGACACTGGTCCAGTCCTGGAAAAGACGCCTACTGGTACGATAAGGTCACTGAGCAGTTTCTTTAACAGGAACGGAGGGACGAATGTATGTTTAAATAACTTGACAATTTTTTTTTTTTTTGATGTAAGCCGACACTGAGCTTCCCCTGTCTGAAAGACGAGCAGCCGCCACTGATGTAGATGTTCATTAAAGATCAGATTACAGTTGATGGTTCTTCTATTAGAAACAGATCAAACTGAATAAACAGTGTCTGTTTCAGTTCAATCTGTCATTAACTGAACATAAACCCAGTGTGTCCATCCACTGGATCTGATCCAACTGCATGGGTTTGACTGGAGAATCAATGCTGGAGAAGATGACCTGGACTTTACACCAATTATTGGCATGGGTTAATAGGATTAGTGGATCAACAGGAATTAAACAGTTTAGATCAGTAGATGGTTTTGTTGGTGATGGATGTTTGGGTCTTTATGGGTTAATTAACAATATCATGAAGTCCTGAATCATGATCAGATAAGTTTATTTCTCCCAAAGGTAAATTGACTGAAGTCAGTGAGTTCATGTGTTTGTCAGTTCTTCAGTCTGATGCAGTTCCATTTCCACAGTTTCACTCCCATCTACAGTCAGTTCTTCTAATTTCACAGCCGTTTTCACAGATGTTCATTAACTCTGTGGTTGTAGTTGTGATGGTTTCAGTGGAACAGTCAGTGTGTGTTTGTGCTCTACTTCCTCATTCAGGTGGTCTGCAGTCCTTTACATCTGTCTCTGGTTGTTTTTGTAACTGTGGTGGTATTGTCTTTCTTTTTGATTCGCTCCGTTACTTCCTTGTTAGCCAAAATGAGGAGTTTTGTGTCCAACGGGGGAAAATCCGCTGCTCTAGTTACCATGGTGAATCTGTGATCGATGTCAGGGTCTATTGAGGAAGCCGAGTGCAAACACTTATCCAGGATGAGTTCCACCTGCTGATGAATCCGTGTCCGTTCATCCTGGTCTGGTCTGAGTGAAACCGATTAAGTCTGGACTCCTTTGTTTTGGATTCGCTGAACGCGGCTTAGTCAGTCATCCTGGATGACGGAATCTTAGTTTTGTAAAACAGCCCCCGGATGTCTTTGTGGAAAATTTATATTTACATGTTTATGTTTCTATCTAAGTTGGGGGTGGGGACTTATGTTTAGAAGGACAGTAAAAATGTACACACTGTATAATGCATCCATGTTATGATGTTGAAAATCCACAAATAAAATTATAATTAAAGCTGCAAGCAGCATTGGGCAGGACCTTGCACTGGGCGATCCGCCTCCCCCGCAATCCGCCTCCCGTGACCGTCCACACCTCAGCTCCACTCACACCTCTCCGTCCCGATACCAGTTCCCACCCTTTAGTGTCCGTCCTCCTTACATCTGTACAGAACACCAGCGACCCTCTGCTGAAACCACCATCACCTTTAAATGAGACTTTTATTTTGGAAACCCTACTGTGTGTATGTGCATTTGTTTTTAATGTGAGAGAAAGAATCAGTTTGAAAAAGGAATTGAAATTGAATGAATAATTGAGCATAAAAGTGATGATTTCTCACATTTAAGGCTTTATTTTGGAAAAACCCTATTGTGTGAGCATGTGTGTCTGTGAGAAAGAGTACTTTTGAATGAAGAAACATTGTACAAACAGTTGAGCGTTTGGTCATAAAAATGAAAAGAAGTTATGTAACAGACAGAATGTTTTATTTTTAATAGGGGTTTTATTTTGAAAAAATGTAGTCTTTTGTAACTTTGTAATGTGTGCAAAATGTCCAATATCCACAATATAATGCAGCAAAACCTGTTTTAAAATGTGAGGGGTGGGGGGCAAAAAAAAAAAAAAAAGAAATTCCTTGGTTGGCCCAGGGTTTGAACCCAGCACTCCTGTACAATAGACCACTGCTGAAACCACTGTTCTACTGTCACACACTTAGAAACTTGCAGAGTACTAGCTTTATATAGGGATTTTGTCGTTGTGAAAAGTGAAACTAAACATACTCTTCAAAAAATCGCCATTATTCCATAATCGTAGGTTTTATCTGAAAAATTCTTTCACTTTTGGATTCTGCAGACTTATGGGAATTAAATGAGGTATAACTTTTGTGTCAAAAGTCTGAAATGAATAAACAGTAATTGCATAAACGTAGAGTAACTTTCAAAGGCAGATTGCCAACTTCCTGTTGGAGTTAGCTCATGAGTGTCAGTGTATGATTTGTCGGCTCAATCAGACCAACATTTTGGCATTTGTTTCATGTTTCTGGGACATTCCTACTGGCTGCTAGGGCAGATTTTGTGTGTTTTTTAGTATAAAGGTGGCGCTACAGAGTCCATTTGGCACCCAAGGGGTTAATTTTGATATTGAATCAAAGTGTTCACCAGCCATGACACACATGGCAAATTTAGTGAGTTTTGGAGCATGTTAAGGGGGTCAAATGGCAGTCTAAAGTGAAAAAAGTATGAAAATAAACAAATTGTTATAAATCAATAAACATACATCCTATCTCAAATTTTTTTGCATGTGAGCGTTGTGGTGAGTCCCTTGAACAGATAGATATGTCACACGTGGGGAAAAACTCCAAAGTGAAAAATGAGTTCCAAAAATCACAACTTTGCGGGCTTCTAAAAAAAAAAAACTAAGACAGTTATGGAAAAAGTACGAGATCACTTTTTTGAGGAGGGTTCACTCTATCTTTCAGTGCTATTTAGAAGTCAATACGACAAACGGTGTCATTGGAGTTAGTTTTAAAAATTTTATTTTGAAAGGCATATTGCGAACTTCCTGTTGGAGCTAGCTCATAGATGTCAGCACGTGATTTGTCAGGCTCGATTAAATTGAAGTTTTGGTGTTGGTTTCGTGTGTCTACGACATTCCTACTGGAAGTTTGCAATTTGAGCATTTTATTTTGAAAGGCAAATTCTGAACTTCCTGTTGGAGTTAGGTCATGAGTGTCTGCGCGTGATTTGCTGGGCTCAATGAGAGGAAAATTTTGGCATTTGTTTCTACAACATTCCTACTAGCCGCTAGGAACGTTTTTGTGTATCTAGGGGGCGCTAGAGAGCTCATTTTGGCACCTATGGGCATAATTTTTACATTTTATTAAATTTTTTGCCAGACCTGACATGTGTGCCAAATTTGGTGAGTTTTCGAGCATGTTTAAGGGGTCAAAATCCAGTTTAAAGTATCAGGGAAAAATAATATAAAAACGAACAAATAATAGGGCCTTGCTTGCAGGCAAGGCCTGTCACTGTGTGAGAGGGCCTTACCTTTCGGCTCGGTCCCTAATAAAAGTTCTGAACAGAACTGGTGACAAAGGGCAGCGCTGGTGGAGTCCAACCCTCACCGGGAACAGGTCCGACTTACTGTCGGCTACGTGGACCAGGCTGGCACTCCTTTAGTACATGGACTGAACGGCCCCTAACGAGAGGCCATCCACCCTGTACTCCTGGAGCACCCCCCACAGGATCCCCTGGGGACAAGGTCGTAAACCTACTCCAGATCCACAAACACATGTGGACTGGATGGGTAAACTCCCATGCCCCCCCCCAGCACCCTAGCAAGGGTAAAGAGCTGGTCCACGGTTCCAGGTCCAGGATGAAAACTGCACTGCTACTCCTTGATCTGAGGTTCAGCTATCGACCGTTACCCTCTTCTCTGTACCCTGGTGTAGACCTTACCCAGGAGGCTGAGGAGTGGGATCCCCCTATAGTTGGAACACACCCTCTGGTCCCCAGTCTTAAAGATGTGGACCCTGTGCTTGTGCTAGGAAAATGACAGATCCAGCCACTGTGGCTACATTAGTAGAAATGAGTGTAGCCACAAAAACCCACAGCCGTCTGGTCCAGTCTGGGTTCCAGTCTAAGTCCAGTCTAGGTCCAGTCCTAGGTCCAGTCTAGGTCCAGTCTAAGTCCAGTCTAGGTCCAGGTCTAGGTCCAGTCTGGGTCCAGTCTAAGTCCAGTCTGGGTCCAGTCTAAGTCCAGTCTAGGTCCAGTCTGGGTCCAGTCTGGGTCCAGTCTAAGTCCAGTCTAGGTCCAGTCTAGGTCCAGTCTAGGTCCAGTCTGGTCCAGTCTAAGTCCAGTCTAGGTCCAGTCTGGGTCCAGTCTGGGTCCAGCTCTAAGTCCAGTCTAGGTACAGTCTAGGGTCCAGTCTGGTCCAGTCTAAGTCCAGTCTAGGTCCAGTCTGGGTCCAGTCTAAGTCCAGTCTGGGTCCAGTCTAAGTCCAGTCTAGGTCCAGTATGGGTCCAGTCTGGGTCCAGTCCTAAGTCCAGTCTAGGTCCAGTCTAGGTCCAGTCTGGTTCCAGTCTAAGTCCAGTCTAGGTCCAGTCTGGGTCCAGTCTGGGTCCAGTCTAAGTCCAGTCTAGGTCCAGTCTGGGTCCAGTCTAAGTCCAGTCTAGGTCCAGTCTGGGTCCAGTCTAAGTCCAGTCTAGGTCCAGTCTGGGTCCAGTCTAAGTCCAGTCTAGGTCCAGTCTAGGTCCAGTCTGGGTCCAGTCTAAGTCCAGTCTAGGTCCAGTCTGGGTCCAGTCTGGTCCAGTCTGGTCCAGTCTGTTTCCTGCATTCTGGTGCATTTTGAGCTGAAACATGTTCAATCTGGCTTCAGTTTCATACAAAAAAAATCATATAAAATTAACTTAAGTCAACATTTTCATCTAAACTATTTTTATCTCTAATTTAATGTAAAACAAAACAATAAATGGTAGACTTATAAATAAGACACCAGACTTTATTGTCTAAAAATAGACATACAGCATCTTACCAACTTCTAATGAGTGCTAACTCTAGTCATTGTTTTATGTGATTTTCTAAATGATCATGATCCATATTGTTCCGTTAATAGTTGGATTCAGTAAAAAAATATTTTTTCTAAGCCAGAAAACCTATATATTTTGTCTACTTTCTCAAAAAAAAAATCATTTCTTTCATTATTAAAAGGTGCAGTGATGATGTGATGATCAGAACTGGGCTAGTGAAGGATCCCATCATAACATTCCAACAAACGAGGATCTGGATCAAAAAAAATTCACAGTGAAACCTCTGAGTATGATCCCATACATTAGGGATGCACCCATACCACTTTTTTCCAGACCGAGTACAAGTACTTACATTTGAGTACTTGCCGATACTGAGTACCGATCCTAGTCCTTAATAATCCCATTCCAGTTCTTAGTTCCTTTTGTAAATGTGCTTTATTGTCGTTGTCATTAGTCTGACTGGAACAAAGTGCTGATACTGACATTTAATGTGTTGGAATGAGCGTTTGTCAGTTAATCCACCAGGGGGCGCCGCTCTGAATTAACCATACTGGACAAATACCACAAAGAAGAGGAAAGTTTAATGAAGAAGAAGAAGAAGAAAGTCAGTAATAACAAACCTGTAGACGACAGAGGAACACTACTGTGATACTAATAGTGATGGGCAAAACGAAGCCTCATGAAACAACGAAGCACTTGAAACAAATGCTTCGAGGCTCTGAAACACTGTTCGAAACACTTCTCCACAACGACCTCTGGTGGTGATGTTTTAGTACGTCACAGTGGCTCAACAAAACACGTCCTGATCTGACATGGTTTGTAATAAAGTTTGTGTGTGGGTACATGTGTGTCAAATTCATTTGTGTTACTAAAATACACTCACACAGAACTAGACACAGTAACAATAATAATCTATATCCACCTTTAACCTGCACTTCACATAATCAGCTCAACCTGTCATACAGAGGTCCGATGCTCTGGGACAGTTTACCTACATCTTTAACGTCCCTCTCACTCTTTAAAAAGCAGCTCAAAAAAACATCTACTGCACAGCTGGTCACTTCCTGCCCTCTCCACTGCCTTACTACTTTATTTGCTTCTTCTTCATCCACATATCTTGCGTATCTTGAATTATGAATTTTGTTTACACTGTATATTACTGTTTAGTAATGCTATATTTTGTACTTTGTCTCCTGATTTTTCAAAGTTTATTTGTTAGCCTTTTTAATCTAAGTTGACTGTAATTTCTGTTAAGGGTGGAACTCCTGTACAAGCCCATTGGGCTTTGTTCCATCCCTGCACCACTGATGTACTGATATGTGCTAAATGAATAAATGAAATGAAATGAAAATAAAATGAACACATGGAAATATGCATTACTTAGATTTCAAGGTTTTTATTTAAGAAGATTATTTTTTCTGCAGTGGAGGGGTGCAACCGATTTCTTTTCTTCGTTATCACCTCTCCAGCTTTGGAAAAAACGCTTTCACATGGTACACTTGTCGCAGGAATGCAAAGGAATTTATTTGAAAGTTTATGCAGATGTGGAAAGACCACTGCCCTTTCCTTCCAATATGCAAGAGGATCTGCAGATCTGGGAATGAAGGGCTCTTGAAGATATTTTCCAACTTCAGTTGTTGCGTCTGCTGTGATGCTGCGTGTGGTGGTTTTGTTCTTCACTTTTTGGTCAAACATGTCCCAGAGACTGTTGTCTGCTGTGGAAGATGATGAAGGTGCGATTTGGGGATCTAAAGTAACAATAATAATTATCATTATTATCATTGTTAAATAAAAGTGTTAACAGTGAAAGCTGACAAAATATACAAGATTTTAAAGTCCCACCAGATGTTTCAGCAGGCTGGATCAAAGTGGCACACTCCAGTATCAGCTGCTCTTCTGCTTCCTGTGCTTTGCTGGGTTGCCAAAACCCAGGTTTTTGAATCGTGGATCCAGTAATGTTGCCAGTGCAGTGGTCGGACAATTTCATATTGACCACACCTTGCCTGCAGTCCATCCTTCAAGAATGTGCCTGTTCATATCAATAACATATTGACATTAAATAGTCTATTGAGTATCATTACAATTGTTACAATTATTATTAGAGTTTCTTACCCAATTGCTGAGTTGCTGGCTGCTTTGAGTGCCTCAATTTTTCAAAGGTTGTGCTGCAGCATCTGATATAGAGGAATGACTTTTGATGCTGACACTCTCTTCTCCTCTGACAGCTCTGTTAGAATAAGAAAAGATACATTAGTTTCATCTTAGTAAATACAAATAAATACAATAAACTTGAATTACGTACCAGTTGTTGCTGCTTTAAAAGACTGCAACAGAAACAGTGCCTCATGAATCATTTCATATTCTGCACAGGACAGAGGAGAGACATCATTCTCTAAGTTGGAGAGAGCCGCCCCCACAGGCTCTCTCTGATCATAGAGTCTTTGAAACATGTCAAAGGTGCTGTTCCATCTTGTGTCCACCTCCTGTATTAATTTAAGGGTTGGTCGGCCCATCTGCTGTTGCATTTCAGAGAGTCTGTCTTTAGCTTTGCAGCTGGACCTAAACAACCCCACCACTTTCCTGCTTTTTTCCCTTATCTCATTGATGGGGGGTGTTTGGTCCAAGGCTTTTTTAACTACAAGATTTAGGGTGTGTGCAAAGCAAGACACATGCCGGAGGTTGAGGAGCTGGACACTCAGCTTCATGTTAGCTGCATTGTCAGTCACCATGCAGTGCACCTTTCCTGTGATCCCCCAATTTGCCATCAGGAGCCTTTGGGCCTCCGCTATGTGTTGAGCTGTATGAGACTGCTCAAAGCCGCTCACTCCCAGTAAAACAGTAGCCAGCTTTGAGTCTGGTGTCACAAAGTGACCCGTCACCCCAAGGTAGCCATCCATGTTAATGGAAGACCACATATCAGTGGTAAGACAAACAGCATCTGCCTTGTTAAGGTCTTCCTTGATTTTCTCCTTGGTCCTGTCATACAGCTCAGTGATCATTGCAGCCACAGCCTTCCTTGTTGGGAGGACATAGTTTGGGTCCAGGTCATGGACAAAGGCCCTGAAGCCTTCATCCTCCACAGCACAAATGGGCAGCAAATCCTTCACCACCATCTTCACCGGAGACTCATCCAAACTCTTTTGTCTGGCTATAAGAAGCAACAAATTAACCTTTCACCGCATTATGCAAGCATAGCATTCACTTATATGCTATATTATATATATATATATATATATATTTATATATACGTGTGTGTGTGTATAAATATACATACATGTATATGTATATATATATTTATGTGTGTATATAAATAAATAAATATATATATATTATATATATATATATATATATATATATATATATATATATATATATATATATATATATGGCTTCTTAAGGTTTAAAAGATTTCAAGACATATTGGCTAATACTTGAACTAAACTGAGTTATGCTTTGGACTAAATGAGGGTGTTCACTTTATAATATTATCATAGTGTGCATTGTGTATTATATACTATACATACCTTGGCCAGATGTGCCAACAGAAGTGGCACCTGCAAAACTGGGGGGAGCAGCATTTTCTTCATCCTCCATTTTATGAACTCTTGTCAAATGGCGGATCATAGTGGATGTATTATTGCAATAAGCCAGCTGCTTAGAACAAATCCTACATCTCACTTTGTTTGGGGTTTCCAACTGGAAATGTTCCCAAGCTACAGAACGACATCTCTTGCTTACTGGAACATCCATCTAGATTCTAAATCCTACAAATCTAATCTAGTCTTACCTAACTTACCTAGCAAATTGCCTATAGTGTGATGCTGTGTGTTTTTTATGGAACTAAGCTTTGCTATGTGTCAGTGTGATTATATAAATCTAAATTGTGATCTCAACTATCTGCACAAACTAACTATCTAACAATTAAATCAAAGTCTCTAAGTCTCTCAAATCTCAATATCTCACTGTCAAAAAACATCTCTGTCACAAACCCACAACTGGAAAACCATCAGCATCTCTTTTAAACTTTGTGGAAGTAGGTTGAAACA
This sequence comes from Sphaeramia orbicularis, assembly GCF_902148855.1. NCBI lineage: Eukaryota > Metazoa > Chordata > Actinopteri > Kurtiformes > Apogonidae > Sphaeramia > Sphaeramia orbicularis. The sequence continues at coordinate 55,551,009 of NC_043964.1, read as the reverse complement.
GCGTTTGACTGTGTGGTTCGTTGAAAACACTGTCAATCAAACTTAGGTTTCGAGACGAGAGCCCTCTAGTGAAACGCCTTTGAAACAGCAGTGGTTCATGAACAGTTTGGGTGACATCACGCAGTTCATGAAACACTTGGGTCACGTGACCGGTGTTTTGACTCGCGTTTCGAAGCACAGCTTCGAAGCGCATGCGCTTCGAGACTTCGAACGGGTGTTGCAAGCCCGTTTCAAAACGGCCATCACTAGATACTAATGCTGCAGCGTTTTCTCTGGTAAGGTTTAAAAGTTTAGCTTCAGCAGGAAGAGAAAAGACAAATGAGTGAGAAGTTTGGTTTTCACTTCCACTGGTGGTGGTCTGCACCGCTCTGTACCCCTCTGTGTTCAGTGGGAATTCATAAAAATTGTAAACATTGGGGTGAGTTGGATCTCTGTCGGCAGCGCTCTTCAGTAGTGGAGACCACATTTGTTCTTTTCCTTGGTAATCGCTCGGACATTTTCGATCACAGATGGAAGTTGGTTGATTTTACTAAAAAATCCCTTCGCCACTGTGACTACACGGGTTGAAAACAACTTCACCAACCAGGAAAATGCATCGTCAATGGAGATGTGGTGACAGGGTAGCACAAACCTAGGGACCACCACCCCGGTTCGCCACTCCAAAGGCACCGCCCCTGATGTCCACACAGTGTTGCAGAGGCGTGTCAGCCATGGCATTCCTATAACATCCAGAGCCTTGAGTTACCCAGGGTGGATCTCATCAACCCCCCTGGCTCCACCGATGCAGAGTAGTTCCACTACCTCTGCAACTTCTGCCCTGAAGAGTGGTCCATCTGTCTCCTGGTCTCTCAGCTCCGTTTCCTCCATGTGTTCCTCCATGTGTTGGTGGGATTGAGGAGCTCCTCAAAGTATTCCTTCCACCGCCCGACTACATGGGCAGTTAAAATTATTATTATTAGTATTATTATTATTATTATTATTATTTGTGAAGTCTGCCACCAGACGTTAATCTGGTTTTCATGTTTGTCTGTCACTTCCTGTTTTATTTTGTTAATTTTTCCTCATGTGTCTTGTCTGTTGTCTTTACTTCCCTTCCTTGATCGTCTTCACCTTTTCCCTGATTACCTGACTCCGCCCTGATGTGTTCCACCTGTGTCTCGTTGTCTTCCCTCCCTTTTGTGTATTTAAGTCCTGTCTTTTCCCTTGTTCAGACACCAGTTCGTAATCTCTTGTAGTTTACTTACCAGTGTTCTGATTCTGTCTGTTCGTCTGCTTACCTGTTCTTTGACCCGTTTTTGTCATCCCGTTTTGCCTGTTTTTGCCTGCTCCCTGTCGGTTTTTTTCTGCCTCCATCTGCCTTCCTGGTTTTTGACTTCATTGCCTGGTTTTTTGGTACGTGAGTTGTGTCTTACCTTTATGTCCTGTTGCCTGGCTGTTTGCTTACCCGTGCATGACCTGTTTCCATCCCTGACCTCCCTCTGCTTTTCCCTAGTCGGGGTGCCGACTCTTAACCCGGAGCCGAACCGAGGGTTCGTGTCCATAGTCCGGAGGACGAATCCTTTGAGGACCTCCTTGCCGCTGTCCTCAAGATCCTGTTTATTATCATTATCTACCTATCTGTACTACCTGTACAAAATAAACTCTGTAAACTTTTACATCCGTCTCCTAGTTCTGCATTTGGGTTCTGGGTCCGTACAAACAGCATCACATTATTATTATTATTATTATTATTATTATTATCATAATTATCATTATTATTATTATTACGTTTTCAGTTTTGTCTTGGTCAGCTTTTAAATGACTAGGTGAGATAGTGATTTTTAAAGAAATAAAAAAAACATAGATAGTTATGGCTTGAACAGGACAGGTGGTTCAGTCATTAGTACAGGTGCCTCCTAACAAGAAGGTTGTGGGTTCGACTCCAACACCAGTCATGACTGATGAGATGTAATAACAGATGTGAATTAACCAAACTAGTAAACATCCGTCTACACCAGGGGTGTCCAGTCCTGGTCCTCTAGAGCTACTGTCCTGCATGTTTGAAGCCTATCATCAAGCTCTGCAGAAGTCTGAGAACGACCGTCAGGTGTGCTGGAAGAGGGATCCATCTATGAACATGCAGGATAGTAGCTCTGGAGGACCAGGACTGGACAGCCCTGGTCTACATCATGTAATTTTTAATTCAGATGGATTAAATTTTTTTTTTTCTTCAAACAACTTAAAAACAAATTCAACTAATGAACAAATCTGTGTCCAAAAACAAAGGCAGACGTAGACACAAGAAAGGATATTTCATTGAGACAACACTACGTACGTTAACAGAACAAGTTCTGTTTTTTCATTTGACATAAAAATTTAAGGCAGCCCTTTTACTCATATTTTTACGTTGAAACCAGAAGTTCTGTTTTACAGTATGTGTGTGTTTCATTGTAATGTGAGTTAAGATTGGAAAATAACAGTGACTGTTTAACTGATGTTCATCAAACATTTTTAATTTAGGCTAAACTTGTTTGTTTTAATCAAAGACCTTTAAATGTTTGGTAAATATGTGTTTTCTGTTCCTACAGATCACATCAGACTGGTTGGTCCTGGTTCTACTCGGTGCTCTGGTAGGGTTGAGGTCTTCCATGGTGGTACCTGGGGAACAGTCTGTGATGATGGATGGGACTTAAATGATGCTCAGGTGGTTTGTAGACAGATGAACTGTGGGACAGCAGTGAGTGCCCCAGGCTCCGCCCACTTTGGTCCAGGTTCTGGTCCAATCTGGCTCGATGATGTGGCCTGTTCAGGAAATGAGAGTTCTCTGACTGAGTGTCCACACCCAGGATTTGGAACAGAGGACTGTGCACATGATGAGGACGCTGGTGTCATTTGTTCAGGTGAGAAATCCTTTTCCACTGTTGTCCATAAAGTTGGGTGCGGTTGCTGGTCCTTGGGGCCCTCTTTGTGGGTCCCTGGTCCTTGGAGGGGGTGTGGTTGTGGTTCCATGTCTGTGTTCTTCAGTCTCAGTCTCTTTCCTTGTTCTCTTTCTTTCCTCTGATGCAGTCACTCTGTCACAGCAGATTCATGTGAACAGCTGATGTTGGCTGGATTTGGTTCTGGTGTTATTTGGGCAGTTGTTGTTTATCATATTCTGTTCATGCTTTCTTGTATTCATCATGTAATACGTCTTATGTATTTTATTTTTATTGTAGTTTTGCTCGTTTGTTTGTCTTGTGTTTTTCTTTCTTTCTCTTCTGTCCAGTTTTACTCTGTTCTGGTTCTAGTTTTTGTTTCCATTATAATTATCACCATGGTTCTTATTGTTGTTATTTTCTTGTGAGGGTCTGCACCACCTTTTCTTCAGCGTTCTCCCCCTTCACCCCTTCACCTTTAACCCTTACAGACTCAAACGTCCTCCTTTAACCTAAACCTTCTACTGATCTAAACTGTTTAATTCCTGTTGATCCATTAATCCTATCAATCCATGTCAATAATTTTCATGGTCATCAGATGTGACCATATTTGAACATTCAGAGGCTCCGTAGTTACCGTGGAAACACTGTCATCTTCTGCAACATTGACTCTCCAGTCAAACCCATGGAGTTGGATCAATGACAGTGGATGGACACACTGGGATTTTGTTTATTAAATATATTAAATAATAAATAAAATGAACACAAAATGTACTAAAACAACAAGTGACATGAAAAAATATGCAAATTTTTTTTTTAAAATTTGGAAAAAAAAAACTAGGGCTGGGCAAGTTAACGCGTTATTACTGCATTAACACGTTCATTAAATAACGCCGACAATTTTTTAAAATCTCACGTTAATGCTGTTTTATATTTGTTCTGCTTTTCAAACAAGTCTTAGTTCATTTATATATACGGACTCTTATTTTGAAACTCATGCTTTTATTTTGGCGCTCCACATGCACTGTGCTCTGTGTGAACTGTGCAGGAGCTGAGAGGAGAAAACCTGTCCAGTAATGCTGAATCCACCTGTGTGGAACTCCTGCAGTTCAACGCCTGTGTGTGTCAGTCATTCTGTTGTTTGATAAATAATTTCACATGCAAACGTGTCGTTAGAAACATGTTTATGAGGTTATTTTGGATGTGTTTATTACAATGTGTTATTAGCATGTTTAAGCTAATTGGTTTATGCTAGCAGTCGCAGATGGGTTGCTAATTCTTTCTGCAGGCTCATGTTCAGTTGATGTAAATTCATTGGTTGTGTTTAATATGCCCGCCTTTGAACGAACCTGTACTTATTTACCATGTGACTGTTGGATTAGCAGTCAATTTAAGTTTAGAATAATTACATCTATGCATTCTCCGTGAATATGCAGATCATTAATAGACATAACTAACTTAATTATTTTATCTTTATTTGATAGTTTCGTACGGAAGCGTATTGCATTCACAAAAAAAAATAATTTCGGATCTGTTTTTCTGAATTAATGAGATAATTATCTCATAATTACGAGAAAAAAAAGTTTAAAAAAAAATCGGCGCTGTTTTTCTGAGTTTATGAGATACTGTTTCCTGAAAAAAAAAAAAAAAGCTCTGTTTTTATGAGTTTATGAGATACTGTTTTCCGGAAAAAAAAAAAAAAAAGCTCTGTTTTTATGAGTTTACGAGATACTGTTTTCCGGAAAAAAAAAAAAAAAAAGCTCTGTTTTTATGAGTTTACGAGATACTGTTTTCTGAAAAAAACTCAAATGTGTCTGTGTTTCTCTGTCAGTGGGACAGTGGTCCCTGGTCCAGGCAGGAGCTCCTTCTATCTGTGCTGCTGAAAGCCTCTCGGGGGAGTGTGAAGTTGTTTCCGTTCTCGTAACCGGTTCCGATTACGGATCATGGAACTAGTTTCGTTCACAGAAATCAGAACCGAGCCCCGCTTCGTGCACGGATCAAGCCCTTCAAGCACACCGGCGCTCGGAGCCTGTAGCCCGGCTTCCTGACAGGGCACGACCGCGGTGATGGGAGTTGGCATTAATGAAGTCAAATAAAATGACATTCACCATGATTAAAGAAAATATGCGTCTTGGTGTCCCGGTTCACCCCCCACCCCCGGACAGCTTTCCATCAGGTCCAGGTGGAAAGCTATGGGGGTGGGGGGTGAACCGGGGCACCAAGAGCTCCTCCATGGATCTAGTTCTGACTAATGCGTTCCATCAGGTCCGACAAATAAATGAATACACATTTGCACTCTTCTGCTGTGTATATTTTCTTTAATGCTGGTGAATGTCATTTTATTTGACTTCATTAATGCCAGGACCTGGAGTACGCTGCTGACACCATCCTGCTCAGCACATCCTACAGTCAGCTGACAGATGCTCTGGGCAGTTACAGTGAAGAGGCACAGAAGCTTGGCCTCCAAGTGAACTGGACAAAAACCAACCTCACGCATGTCGGTGATGGGCCAGATCCACCTCCCTTGCAGCTTAGTAATGACATTGTAGAACCTGTCAAGAGCTTTGTGTATCTGGGGTCCATGGTGACAGACAACGGGGACCTAAAACCAGAGATTACCCACAGAAGAGCCCTGGCAGCATCAGCTCTGATGTCTCTCTGGAAACCACTGTGGCGGAACCAGACCATCTCACGCAGGACGAAGCTCCGGATCTACAACTCTGCCGTCCTCTCCATCCTGCTCTATGGCTCGGAAACATGGCCCTTAAACCAGACTCTGGCTGCCAGAATAGATGGCTTTGATAGCAGGGCTCTCAGAACCATCGAAAACATCAGGTGGACCCGGCGGGTTTCCAATCAGGTGCTTGGAGCCCGCACACGCCAGCCCAAAGCATCCAGCCTGGCCGCGCAACGTCGCCCCCGCTGGTTCGGTCATGTCCTCCGCCTCCCTCCTGACCATCCAACAAGAGCCATCCTTCAGTTTGACCCAAAGGCCGCAGACTGGAAACGACCACAAGGCAAGTCCCGCACCCGATGGCTCGACGTCATTGCAGGCGACCTCCAACAACATGGAGTTACCATGGAGGACGCAGAGCAGCTGGAGCAAGATCACCAGCCATGGAAAACACTGGTTCACCTGGTCGGCCCAATGCACCGGGACAGGACACCCGCCCCATGGCAGGAGTCCTAGTAGTAGTGGTAGTCATTAATGCCAACTCCCATCACCGCGTCCTGTCCTGTCAGGAAGCCCGGCTACAGGCTCCGAGCGCCGGGGTTCTGTGGAGTTGAGCTGCTCCGTCCACCCGCTCCAGTCCGGCTTACACACCGGGGAGCGGATAGCTGTCCACCTGGACCTGATGGAAAGTTATTGGAGGGGGGACGAACCGGTACACCAAGCCGCTCCTCCATGGATCTAGTTCTGACTAATGCTTTCCATCAGGTCCGACAAATAAATGAATCCACATTTGCACTCTTCTGCTGTGTATATTTTCTTTAATGCTGGTGAATGTCATTTTATTTGACTTCATTAATGCCAACTCCCATCACCGCGGTCGTGCCCTGTCAGGAAGCCGGGTTACAGGCTCCGAGCGCCGGTGTGCTTGAAGGGCTTGATCCGTGCACGAAGCGGGGCTCGGTTCTGATTTCTGTGAACGAAACTAGTTCCATGATCCGTAATCGGAACCGGTTACGAGAACGGAAACAACTTCACGCTTCCCCGAGAGGCTTTCAGCAGCACAGATAGAAGGAGCTCCTGCCTGGACCAGGGACCACTGTCCCACTGACAGAGAAACAGACACATTTGAGTTTTTTTTCAGAAAACAGTATCTCATAAACTCATAAAAACAGAGCTTTTTTTTTTTTCAGGAAACAGTATCTCATAAACTCATAAAAACAGAGCTTTTTTTTTTTTTTTCAGGAAACAGTATCTCATAAACTCAGAAAAACAGCGCCGATTTTTTTTTAACTTATTTTTTCTTGTAATTATGAGATAATTATCTCATTAATTCAGAAAAACAGAGCCGAAATTATTTTTTTTGTGAATGCAATACGCTTCCATAGTTTCGCTCTGTCAATCTGCATGATGTCAAGTATGGACATTAAAGGTGCAGACTTCAGAGCACAGATCTGGCATCATCAGTTCAGAGTTTAGCTCGCTGTCTAGTTCAGACTAAGTACAGACGTCTTAGCGAGGACAGTACAATTCTAACTCCTATTCTTCTGCTTGTGTGTGTGTAGCGATTAGCTGCAGATAGACAACAGGTTTACCAAGAAAAGACGGACGCCAAAACTTGTGTCCAACTCTGTTCCTGTAGACTCACTGTAAAACTGACACATACAAACAAAACATGTCTGAGTTCTGTTCACTGCCTTAGTACATTTACATGGCATTATACATTTAAATGAATGGGAAAAAGACCACTAGCTCGATACTAACTTGAATGGGAAAATCCATAGACATGCTAATGATTAGCATTTACAGATTAATTTAAGATTTACAACATCTTTTTATCCAGCAACAAAAGTTCACATCAGAGATATTTTATACTATTCATTCTGACAACAACTGAACAGAAAATACTCACAAGCAAACATTTTTGGGGCCATACAGAGTGAAAGAAACGTGTCTGTTAGTTCCTTCTTATGTCTGAACTGACTACGGTAACACTGAAAGCACAAAATATACGTTAGTGACACTTATTCTGACCACTAGAGGGCCCCCTTTGTTTACTTTGAACACCTGAACATCACATATTATTGGTCTTATTAGTATTAGTACTGATTAGTGGGACTAAGACTCCTGTCAATCACTGACAAGTGTAAATAAACCTGTGTGAACATAAACATGTGTAACAGTAGCGGTCTGTTCCATGGACATTTTCATTTGAAATGTCTTCAGATGGTGGGGGGGAGAAGAAGCACTGACATGTGCAATTATTTTTATCACCAGAGTACTTCAGTCTGAAATATCACTGAAAGGAAATACACGCTGTTGATGCCGGCAACCCCTCCATATAACTATGCGATTAATCGTGATTAATCACACAAATCCATGTGATTAATTGCGATTAAAAAATTTAATCACTGTCCAGCACTAAAAAAAAAACAAACAAAAAAAGCAAGAAAATAGAAAAAGTGATCAATTAAATGAACAAAATAAAAACAAGTGGACAAAAATGATCAGCAACATGAACAAAATCAGCCTCAAACTAAATGAAATTGAATCAGAACTAATAAACCCATGCAGTTGGATCAATGCCAGTGGATGGACACGCTGGGTTTCTGTTCAGTTCAGGACAGATTGGACTGAAAAAGACAGTTTATTCAGTTTGATCTGGTTTGTTTGTTTTTAAATTGTATGTTTATTTGGAATGAACAGAAATGTACAGCGTGACATCACTTATTCAAAATGAAGAACAAGTGTCGTTCCAGTGTTTTTTTTTGGGTTTAGACCAGAAAAAAGAGAGACAAAGTCCATTTATAAAAGTTCAGAGAAGGATCTTCTCAGATCGTGGGTTAGGCCATGTCAGTCCCTTACAAAATCCACTCTCCTCATAATAAAAGAATACAATAACATAAAAAAAAAAAAAAAAAGCACTAAGGCAGCAAAGGTGGAGACAGTTTTTCCCTTAGAGCCCGTACTGGCTAAATGCCCAGAACAGACAGGGCCCATGGATGTTCACAGATTGACTTGTAGAAGGTTCTGGTACGATTTAAAGTGAAGAAGAACAGTTAATACAGAACTATGGACAAAAATCGTAGGGGGGAGACATTACCTGCCTACCTGTCATAAAAGTAGTGGACAATAGCCAATGACAAAAATAAAATAGGTAAGTTACAAAACAATATTACCAGTGGAATCAAATAAAGTCTGCTCTGGTGGGGGTTATCAATGAGATCCAGTTTTTCCAGATTTGGTAGAATTTGTCTTTTTGGAGTCTTATTTGGTAAGTTAATTTTTCCATCTTAAATATTTCCAAAGTAATTTCAAACCAGTCATCTAGGGTAGGTTAAGTCGGGCTTATGCATCTTCTTGTAATTGTGTTCTTTCTTGCCACCAAAAGTATTTGCAGCAGTTTTCTTTCTCTTTTATGTTTCAGAAAAGGGACATGTCCCAGGTATAATATCAAATTTTAAGGGAAATTGGGTGTTAAAGACTGCGCTTAAAGACGTCTGGATATCCCTCCTGAAATGTTTTAACTTGGGACAGTCCAGAAGATTTGATAGTGATCAGCAGCGGTCCAGCCACATTGCCTCCAGCATGGCACAGATACCCCGTTATATCTTTCCTGGTGTGGTGTCTTAAAATATCTAATAATGTTCTTCCAACAGTGCCCTCTCCAGTCCGTGGAGCTGGATGTTGTCGACTGGAAGGACCAGATGTTGCTCCAAGCCTCCTCAGAAATCTCAAAGCCCGATTCCCTTTCCCATTTGTCTTTAATATAGATAGATACTTTATTGATCCTTTGCAGGAAATTGTTTGTTACAACAGCAGCAGTACAAACAGTACAAGCAAAAAACACACTGACCCATCACAAAAAACACCCACATACAACCAACAATGGCACGAAGAAGTGTTTAACAAACAGAATAAAAGATATGTGTGTATATATATATATATATATATATATAATATACAGGTATCTATGGAATTCATTCCGTGTCAGAACTGCATACAATGTTCCTCTGAGTAAGTGAGACGAGCGTTGTGAGACCATACGTTGACCATAATTTAAAGCTGGAGTCTTGTCTATTAGGAATAAAATCAGAGTCACAAGCAAACCACCTGAATATTCTCAGCATTTTTGTATCCCACAAATATTAATCACCTTCTGCCAAACTTGAAGAGTGTGGGTCAACCAGGGGTTCCCCAACTTTTCCAAGTGACATGTTAAGCCCTTATCTGCAATTACAGCTTGGATGGGGAACTGAGTTGATAGACTGAATTCTAGCTCCTTCCATTTAGCTGTATATGTTTCATTACACCAGTACAGGAGGGGGACTGTTTGAGCAGCATAGTAATAGTTCCTTAGGCAGGGGAGACCCAGCCCACCATTTCCCTTAGCGAGTTGAATGGTAGCATATTTAATCCTTGATTTTCGACCCTGCCAGATAAATCCGGAGATCCATTTGTCCCACTCCCTAAACTGATTTTCATTCACCTCAGTAGGTAGGTTTCTGAAAAGGTGGAGTAGACGTGGTAACGTATTCATCTTGATTGCACTTATCCTAGCGCTAAGGCTCAGGAAGGGGATCAAGTTCCATCTATGTAAATCTGCCTTTATACTTAGAGAAACTGGCACAGAGTTTGTCTGGAAAAGCCCAGAGACATCCCTGGTCAGGTGTATCCCTAAATATTTAATTTTCTCGTTGTCCCAGTTTACCTTAAATTTCTTACATAAGGTAGCGGGGGCCGTACAGTCGAGGGTCATCACCTGAGTTTTTAAAATATTGATTTTGTAGCCCGAGAGCTTGCCAAAATCATTCAAAGTAGACATCAATTCACAGAATGAATTCTCTGGATCACCTAGGCAGACCAACACGTCATCAGCAAACATTGCTACCTTATGTTCAGCTCCTGACAGTGTGATACCCTTAATATTTTGATTTTGTCTTATTATTGGCCTAGTGTTTGTATAAATAGCTTGAACAGAAGGGGTGAAATTGCGCAGCCCTGTCTGCATCCACGATTCAGGAGAAAGGCCTCGGATAGATCACCACTGACCTTGATACGGGCTGAGGGTCTGTCATATAGTGCCTGAATTATTCTAATAAATTTATTCTGGAATCCAAATTTTCCCAATGTCTTGCACAGGAATGCTCATCTGACGGAGTCGAAGGCTTTCTCAGCATCCAAACTCCCTATAATTGCTTGAGTTTTGTCATTTTGTATTTGTCCTAAAATGTGTAAAATTCTTCTGATGTTATCTGTTGTTTGTCTATGATGTGTAAAACCAGTCTGGTCTCAGTGAATGAGGTCTGGCAGCACCTTCTCCAATCTGTAGGCAAGAATAGAAGTAAAGAGTTTAGAATCTAGGTTGAGAACACTAATTGGTCGATAATTCCCGCAATCTCGTCTATCTTTCCCCTCTTTTGGGATAACTGAAATAGTGGCCTCCGCCCAAGAGGGTGGGATTTCTCCCTCCTGAAGGGCATGGTTGAATGTCTTCAGCAATAGTGGGACTAGTTCTGTTCTTAAGATGCGGTACCATTGGGAATTGTGCCCCTCTGGTCCAACTGCCTTTCCCGATTTTAATCTGGTGATGGCTGCATTAATTTCCTCTGTTGAGATCGGTTTAGCCAAGTTCTCATTTTCAACATCTGAGAGTAGAGGAAGGCCTAAATTATCAAGAAAAGCATCGATGCGATCCTCCCCAGAGGCATCCGGTTGTGAGTATAGGTCCCTATAGAAGATCTCAAAACATTCCTGAATATTTTCCAATTTGGTTTCCAAAATGTTAGTTTTGTGATTCTTAATTTTGTAAAGTGTACTTTCCTCCTGTTGCTTCCGTAGTTTATGTGCCAGGTATTTTGTTGATTTCCCTCCTATCTCATAATGTTTTTGCCTTAGGAAGGTTAGGTTCTTCTGAACCTCCTGTGTGTATATATCATCGACTTCTCCCTGTAGTTTTTTAATTTCCTGCTTTGCAACAGGGTTTGGGTTGTTAATATCTTCCTGTTGCTTCAACTTTAACCTCATTTGTAGATCAGATAGTTTTTGTCCTTTGGATCTTTTAAGGTGAGAAGTAATAGAGATTCATTTACCTCTCAGTACCGCTTTAAGCGTATCCCATAGGATTATCGCTGATACCTCTCCTGTGTCGTTAATTTCTAGAAATTCTTTTCTGTCTTCCTTTATTTTAGAGACTATGGCAGGGTCGTTTAATATATAGGAATTGAATTTCCATAGAGTCGTTTGTTTTTTCTTCACCACCTGCAGAGACAAAGAAATAGGACTATGATCGGATAGGTCCCTCGTTAGTATGTTGCAGTCTTTAATCTTAAATCTGTCCACATTAAACATAAAGAAATAATCCGGTCTGGAGTCGACTTTAAATGAACCAGAACAGTGTGTGTAGTCTCTGCTGGATGGAGATCGCTCTCACCACACATCTATTATCTCCATTTCTATCATACAGGAGTTGACTTTCCTTATTAGTGGGTTAATGTAGTTATTCGGGTTGGATGAGTCTAGTCTGGGATCAAGTCTAAAATTAAAGTCCCCCCCACAGACAGCTGTGCCCTGGGAGTCCACCATTAGATCCAAACTATTCCTATAGAATAGCCAGTGGCTCCCTGGTGGGGCATATACATTTAGAATTGTCATTTCAGATCCATCTCTCCTTCCTGTTACTCTGACAAATCTGCCCTCATCATCGCTGGTTTCTGAAAGATGTTCATAATTAAGTGAGCCAGAGATGAGAATAGCCACGCCCCTCTTGTGTTTAACTTTGTCAGAAGAGGAAAAGACAAATTTAAACTCCTCCTCTGTTTGGTTCATGTGTGTCTCTTGGAGTAATGCAATCTGGGCACTTTCTTTCTTTAGTTTGGATACAATCTTATTCATCTTAATCATATTCAAACCCCATTAACATTAAAAGAAATGATTTTCACTGGCTCAGTTTGCATGAAGTTGTATTAACTAACCGCACAGCTTAGCCCTGGCAGCAGCAGGTAGCCCCCCCTTAGAAAAACCCCATATGGAATGAACAGAGAACAAACACAAATGCATGGTGAAACGCTGAAGCATAAACGCTCCTGAACAAACTTCCAGCAGTGAGTCCCTTCTGCTGCTTCCCTTAGTCTTTGAAGGAATAGCCCTATACACTCCCTGAGACAGGGGGCCTTCCACTGTGATGACACCCTCAGCATAGAGAACCCCCCCCCCCCCCCCCCCCCTTGAACTCCACAATGATAACATTTACAACATCGTCCATTTCATTCTATATTATTAGTTCTCTTCCCGTCCGTATACTTGCAGTCTCTCCTTGTATCCTGCAGTTCCTCAGTCCTCCGGGAGCGCCGGTCCCCCATCCCCCGCCACGATGACCATCTCTGTAGTTTCTCTCTGGGAGTCGCCGGTGGTTTCATCACTTTCACTGGGAGCCCTCGGCGCGCCAGATCCGCCGTTGCCACCTCCACCGTGTTGTAGATTTTCGCTCCTTCCTCATAAAACACTTTAAGGCGGGCTGGGTAGAGGGTTCGGAACCGTAAGTTCTTTTCTTTCAGAATCCTCCGCGCCTCTGCATACTCCTTCCTCATGGCCATGATCTCCAGAGGGTAGTCGTGGTCGAGGTTCATCTTGTTGTTGTTCCACATAAAACCTTTCTTCTGCCATGCTCATCTCAGCACTTCTTCTTTAACAGTGAAACAGAAACTTAACCAGGATCAGTCTGGGCTGGGAGTCGTTTGTTGCAGGATATGATAGCGCTCTGTGCGCCCTTTGGATTTGCAGTGCTGCTGACGCGGGGATATTTAAATTCTCCTGCAATAGCTTCTCTATGAAATGGATCATAGATGGTGATCCTGACTCTGCTCCCTCTGGTGTCCCATATAGTCTGAGCGTCTCCCTCCTCCAGTAGGCCTCCAGCCATGTCTGTTTAAGTTGGAGTTTTTCTTGTGTTGTGATCATCTCAGCTAGTATCTCGTCTGTGCATCGGAGCTTATCCTCGTGCCCGGTGACCCTGGTTTCCACGTCGTTCAGCCTCGCGTTCATTTTGTCCAGTTCTTGTCTTATGTCATGTAATTGTTTTTTGGTGTCTTTCTGGAATTCTTCTCCCTCTTTCCAGACGTCTCTTAGCTCTTTCAGTGTCACCATCAGGTTGACCGGACCATCCTGGTTCTCTGACACTGAGCCGTCATAGCCGGGGGCGGGAGCAGCACCCCGGCCAGCCCCGGGGAGCCCGCGTTAGCTTCTTCAGTTAGCCGCATCTTGTCATCTTCAGCGTTAACGATCCTTGACTTTTTCCCTCTCCTGCTCTTGTTGGACCTCATCTGTGCCCCTTATCTCTTCCTGACGTGCACTTGGCTGTGTTATTACTTCACTTTGGGCCAGTTTGAATTCACTCTTGTCCAGAGCTCTCTTACTCAGCTGCCATCCCCTCTGAACCAGAACCAGAAGTCCAGTTGGATCTGTTTTTACAGAAGAACCTTTGAGTTTATTCTGAGCTTTAATGAACACAGAGGATCATATTCTAATAAATGTGGTAAACTGCTTCAGAAACACAACAGTATTTGTGTGTAAGTGATCCTGCTCAGCCTAAATGTGTCAGTTTCATCTTGTGGTGGTTCATCTGCTGCTGTTCAATCAGGTCATACATTTGGATTTGAACCTTCATCTGTGTCTCATGTGCTGCTCTGGTATTTAGACGCCGTTTGTCAAAGTCAAAGCACAAACACAGTTCAGACAGATTTGGATCCAACCTGATCAGCCTCAGTTTCCTGTTTCTTCACTCATGTGGACATGTTGGATTTGTCATCAGAATCTTGTCCTGTTTTCATGGCTGTCCTTTGTGTTTTTCCTGCAGGGCTCCTGTCTGAAAACAACAGCACTGCAACAGGTAAGAAATGCACAAAGGAGGGATGGGAACTGGGCTGAAGCTGAACATCCTGGTTCAGGTGGTTTTCATCTGAACAAACTGGAGCCAATGCAGAGGATTCAGGAAGGATGGGTTTACAGAAGCTCCACTGAGCACGCTCAGCTTCTGTTCCTGACATTTGGACAAGTGTGGCTTTAAAGATCCACAAGTGAAGGAAACACTGACAAACAGGAGCAGACTGAGCCATTCAATTCACTGACTGAATGAATGAGGGATGAACTGAGTCCGTTTGGACACAAAATCTGTCAGTGGGACTGAAAACACTGTTCACACATGGAAACCACATGTGCTCAAGAATCCAGTCCATGTGGTCCACATGGGCTGGGCTGGTTCTGGACTGGACTCACACTGGTCTGTGTTAAAGACCCAAACGTCCACCTTTAACCCTTAAAGACCCAAACGTTCACCTTTGACCCTTACAGACCCAAACGTCCTCCTTTAACCCTTACAGACCCAAACGTCCACCTTTAACCCTTAAAGACCCAAATGTCCTCCTTTAACCCTTACAGACCCAAACGTCCACCTTTAACCCTTAAAGACCCAAACATCCTCCTTTAACCCTTAAAGACCCAAACGTCCTCCTTTAACCCTTAAAGACCCAAACGTCCACCTTTAACCCTTAAAGACCCAAACGTCCTCCTTTAACCCTTACAGACCCAAACGTCCACCTTTAACCCTTAAAGACCCAAACATCCTCCTTTAACCCTTAAAGACCCAAACGTCCTCCTTTAACCCTTAAAGACCCAAACATCCTCCTTTAACCCTTACAGACCCAAACGTCCTCCTTTAACCCTTAAAGACCCAAACGTCCTCCTTTAACCCTTACAGACCCAAACGTCCACCTTTAACCCTTACAGACCCAAACGTCCTCCTTTAACCCTTACAGACCCAAACGTCCTCCTTTAACCCTTAAAGACCCAAACATCCTCCTTTAACCCTTACAGACCCAAACGTCCTCCTTTAACCCTTAAAGACCCAAACGTCCACCTTTAACCCTTACAGACCCAAACGTCCTCCTTTAACCCTTAAAGACCCAAACATCCTCCTTTAACCCTTACAGACCCAAACGTCCTCCTTTAACCCTTACAAACCCAAACATCCTCCTTTAACCCTTAACGGCCCAACCGTCCTCCTTTAACCCTTACAGACCCAAACGTTCTCCTTTAACCCTTACAGACCCAAACGTTCTCCTTTAACCCTTAAAGACCCAAACGTTCTCCTTTAACCCTTAAAGGCCCAAACGTCCTCCTTTAACCCTTACAGACCCAAACGTCCACCTTTAACCCTTAAAGACCCAAACGTCCTCCTTTAACCCTTACAGACCCAAACGTCCTCCTTTAACCCTTAAAGACCCAAACGTCCTCCTTTAACCCTTACAGACCCAAACGTCCTCCTTTAACCCTTAAAGACCCAAACGTCCTCCTTTAACCCTTACAGACCCAACCGTCCTCCTTTCACCCTTACAGACCCAACCGTCCTCCTTTAACCCTTAAAGGTCCAAACGTCCTCCTTTAACCCTTAAAGACCCAAACGTCCTCCTTTAACACTTAAAGACCCAAACGTCCTCCTTTAACCCTTAAAGACACAAACGTCCTCCTTTAACGCTTAAAGGCCCAAACGTCCTCCTTTAACCCTTAACAGCCCAACCGTCCTCCTTTAACGCTTAAAGACCCAAACGCCCTCCTTTAATGCTTAAAGGCCCAAACGTCCTCCTTTAACCCTTAAAGGCCCAAACGTCCTCCTTTAACCCTTACAGACCCAAACGTCCTCCTTTAACCCTTACAGACCCAAACGTCCTCCTTTAACCCTTACAGACCCAAATGTCCTCCTTTAACCCTTACAGACCCAAACGTCCTCCTTTAACCCTTAAAGGCCCAAACGTCCTCCTTTAACCCTTACAGACCCAAACGTCCTCCTTTAACCCTTACAGACCCAAACGTCCTCCTTTAACCCTTACAGACCCAAACGTCCTCCTTTAACCCTTACAGACCCAAACGTCCTCCTTTAACCCTTAAAGGTCCAAACGTCCTCCTTTAACCCTTAAAGGCCCAAACGTCCTCCTTTAACCCTTACAGACCCAAACGTCCTCCTTTAACCCTTACAGACCCAAACGTCCTCCTTTAACCCTTACAGACCCAAACGTCCTCCTTTAACCCTTACAGACCCAAACGTCCTCCTTTAACCCTTAAAGGCCCAAACGTCCTCCTTTAACCTACCCCTTCTCCTGATCTAAACTGTTTACTTCCTGTTGATCCTTTAATCCTTTCAGTCCATGTCAATAATTGGATTCAAATAAAGGTTTACACCAGTTATTTCTAGAATAATGAGACTAAAATGAGCAGAACACAGTAATGATCCAAAATGGTGCTGGATGGGCTGGGCTGGTTCTGGACTGGACTCTGACTGGTCTGTCTTATTTCTACAGAGTCGCTCCACTTCAGGTTGGTGGGAGGAGCCAGTCGTTGTCATGGTGACCTGGAGATGAAACGACAGGATGGAAACTGGAAACCAGTGAATGGGTTAAACTGGAACAGGAAGTTAGGAAACAGACTTTGTGCAGAACTGGACTGTGGATCTGCAGTTTCACTGAGAGGAAGAGAGACTCATTCATATATAGATAATTGGGTTATCAGTCCAGACTGTGTTGAATCTGAACTGAGGAACTGTTTTTACTCTCATTCATATCTCTATAAATCCCTGGAGCTGAGTTGTTCAGGTAAGAGCATGAACACTGAACCCTAACCCTTCCACTGTCACTGTGGGCTCCAGACTCTGTGGACTCTCAGATCCGGGTCGGTCCAAGACTTCAACTCACATTTAATGTCAACTCACACAAACTGATCAATACAATCAATCAATGTTTATTTATAGAACACTTTTTATACAGAGAAAATGTAGCACAAAGTGATTTACATATAAAACATCTGTACAACCCCCCCACACACACACACACATACACACCCTCACACACACACACACACACACTCACACACACACTCACATACACACACCCTCACACACACTCTCACACACACACACACCCTCACACACATACACACACACACACACCCTCACACACACACACACACACACTCTCAGACACACACACACCCTCACACACATACACACACACACCCTCACACACACACACACTCTCACACACACACACAGACACACACACCCTCCCACACACACACATACACACACCCATATTATTCCTAAACTAAATATAATATAAATCTAAAACATTAAACAGATCAAACAGAAGCATTAGTTAAAGCTCTACCTACTGATGTGACATTTCTCACAGCACTTAGTAAAAGTTTGAACATGAACAACCCGCCTCCCTCCAAAGCCCCGCCCACTTCCCTCTGCCTGAGCTCTGAGGCTCCTCCTCCTCTCTCCTCCTCTCACCTGATGCGCGATGGAATCGGAGGAGGAAGCAGAGGTGGAGGTCCGGTCCGTTTTGGCGTGTCCGCGGACCCCTCCCTCAGTAATCAGATACATCATCCACCTGCCGCGGGCCCGCGGCTCCTGTTCCATCAGTAGACCTGGTCTGTGCAGTACTGGGTCAGGGTCTTCACTGCAGTGCCCAGGGGATGGGCGCACGCACTGTGAACACGTGGCCTCCGCGAATTTTCCGTGGACATTTGAAGTTTCATAGTCCATACAATTATCATCCTACATCATCTTACATGTGTGACACCATGTACATGTACCTGTATGAGTCCCACCGTCAGAAAAGCTGAGCTTTATGCAGACCTGTTCAGTCCAGTACAGCTGACTTCCGGACTTTTATCTCCATCCTTCATTCATCAGACTCCTGTTTGTTCCCCTCAGATGTCGTTTCTGTTCATACATCAGTTTTTTCTCTTCCACATGTGCATGTCAGTTCTATCCAAACACATCCTAGACAGTAGACTGTGGTCAGTGACAGGAGAAGCAGCGCCAGTGAAGCGTCAGATTCAGAGGGACACATATCAGATGTGAGGCGGAGATAATGGATCGGATGCTGGACGGCCGTAATGGATGATTGACAGGAGGCTCAGTCAGGTTCAGCCAATTATTTTATTCGGACCGACTAAAATGATTGGTCAGACTTTTATCAGAAATATATGAGAGTTAAACATTTTTGAGTTTCAAAACCTGGTGGATTTCTTTTACATTTTAGTTTGACACACACTTATTAGGAGCATTTGAAGATGACAAAAGAAAAGTGTAAAAATGCCACATCATACAGTAGAGCTTTAAAGCCAAATTCAGAGGTGGATGTTGAGCCTGGTTTTCAAATGTCTACATTCTCTGCAGCCCTCAGGTTCTCCTCAGGTTCTCCTCAGGTTCCCTTCAGGTTCTCCTCAGGTTCCCCTCAGGTTCTCCTCAGGTTCCCTTCAGGTTTTCCTCAGGTTCTCCTCAGGTTTTCCTCAGGTTCTCCTCAGGTTCTCTTCAGGTTCTCCTCAGGTTCCCCTCAGGTTCTCCTCAGGTTCCCTTCAGGTTTTCCTCAGGTTCTCCTCAGGTTGTTCCATAGGTCAGGGTCATAATGCTGTAAATCTGCCTCAGCCTTAGTTTCAGTGTTTCTTATGGAACAGTTCTCAGTCCAGTGCCAGAGACCTCAGGGTCCACCAGGGTTCAGAAGGTCAAAGCCAGTCTCAGAGATAAGAAGGAGCCAGAGCATGAAGACATTTAGAAACCATTCAAAGGACCTTCAAACCAGCCCTGAAACCCAGGGGGAGCCAGTGCAGTGGTTTTCAAACCTGTGTAATGTGAGCCCACCTTCTGGTCTTCATCAGCACACGAGCAGCTGAGTTCTACAGAAGCTGGAGGTGTGAAGTTCTATCTGTAGGAAGAGCAGAAAGCAGAGCATTACTGTAGTCAGTTCTACTGGAGAGAAAAGCAGGCATCAACATCTACGTATGGGCCGGACACAGAACTGGACCCACTCTGGCTATATTCTGGAGAAGATCAGAACCTGTTTTTACACGGATCCAAAATGAGGAAGAAAAGTCAAAAGAAACAACCAATAATATCCACGTCCACAAACAAACAGCTGATGAACATCAAGTCACACACACAAGAAACAAACACCAACACATATGAATGTGAGTCCACTACAGTCCAGTCAAATCCACTATATAGTCCAAGCCCCAGACCTGGTCTACTCCAGTCCACTACAGTCCAGTCAAATCCACTATATAGTCCAAGCCCCAGACCTGGTCTACTCCAGTCCACTACAGTCCAGTCAGATCCACTATATAGTCCAAGCCCCAGACCTGGTCTACTCCAGTCCACTACGGTCCAGTCAAATCCACTATATAGTCCAAGCCCCAGACCCGGGTCTCCTCCAGTCCACTACAGTCCAGTCAAATCCACTATATAGTCCAAGCCCTAGACCCTGGTCTCCTCCAGTCCACTAGAGTCCCTTAGAGTCCACTTCAGACTCTAGTCTTATTCCAGTCTTCTTCCATCTGTGTCCACAGACTCTGTCAGACTGGTCCATGGGTCCAGTGTGTGTTCAGGCAGACTGGAGGTCCGGTCTAACCAGTCCGGGTCCTGGTCCTCAGTGTGTGAAGGACACTTGGACCTTCATGGTGCCCAGGTGGTCTGTAGGGAGCTGGGCTGTGGGGCTCCTGGGCTCCTCCAGGGGGCGCTCTCTGGAGCAGCGGAGGCTCCTGTGGTGCAGACGTTCACCTGTGAAGGCCATGAGTCTGCTCTGCTGGACTGTGGAAGCTCAGGGGCACAGACCTGCTCATCTGGAACAGCTGTGGACCTTACCTGCACAGGTGGGCGGAGCTTTGACTGACACCAGCTGACATCAGTTCACTCACTTTGAGCTCATTTATCTGTCACTTGTATTTGATCAGATCCTGATGATGTCAGACTGGTGGGAGGAGCCAGTCGCTGTAACGGCATAGTACAGATGAAACATCATGGAGAATGGAGAGACGTGGAATATTATTATTTTGATAAATTTTTCTCTGACCCCTGGACCCTGAAGGCAGCAGATGTCATATGTCGTCGACTGGACTGTGGATCTGCTGTTTTTGGGAGACCATCTGATTCATCTGGTCCTTTCTGGTCCATCAGCCCCACCTGTCTTCTCTCTACATCTGCACTGACGGACTGTGTGAGAACAGTTCCTTACCCCTCTTCCACCCTGTTCCTCACCTGTTCAGGTAAGTCTACTGATGGTGGTCCTGGTTCTGTCCCAGTTCTTCCATGAGTCCATTCAGGTGTGTTTTATCTGAGCTGGGTCAAACCAAACCCAGTCAGACCAGGTCCACACATTGGACAGTTGGACTGAACCATCAAACACATGCAGCTGAATTCAGTTCCAGTCCATGAACGTGGTCACATGACTCTGCTTTCCAACAGGCTGTTGAACAGCTCAGAAGGACTGAGTCCATTAGTTTGAACTGGACTTTGTGTTGGTCCATGTGCTCTTTTTCCAGCTCTATGTGGGTCTGCTGGACTCTGAGGACACCATGGAAACATCACTGACACTAAAGCATGTCCTTAAATGCAGATGTTTGACATGAGCCACATGTTTCCAGTGGTCTGAGATGAACCAGTGCACAGGTCACTGATCAAACCCACTGCATTATGGTGCATTCACTGACCACTGGGATTGTGTGTGTGCCTTTGAACAGACCCCACTCACACATACTGAATGTTCAGTCTGACTTCAGAATGACTGTGTGTCCACCAGCGCTGACGTTCAACTAACTCTAACCTGTGACTGAGGATCCACAGAGTGGACCTGAGGCCTGTTTGAGTCCAGTCTGAATGTAGACAGCGCCCTCTGTTGGAATCCAGTTCAACAACAGCACACACTCACTGTGTCCTTCAGCTCCACATTCAACACTAAAGGGCCTTTTATTGGTGTGTTCTGTGTTCTGCTGTTTTCTTTGAGGACGTTGTGTCTCTGCTTGAACTGGTCCATGAGTCCTATTTAGTTCCTGTGTCACTAATGACTGACAGGAGGCTTTGACAGAGTCCAGATCGCTTTAATCTTTGATTTTAACATGGTGTTTCCTCCACAGTTCAGTGGTTTAGTTCATGCTCAGCTGACTTTTTGTCCACATTTCTGGAAAAAAAAGCATCAGTTCAAACACAAATGGACCTATTATCAGTTTCTTTTCAGATAATATGTGTTTCCTGCTTCTGTAAAAGTCCACTTTCCATCATCCGCCATATTTCCAAATGTTCTGTGGTCAGTCGGGTCCATAAATTCAGATTTTCTGCTGAGAACTGAAAACCTTCTGCAGATGAATGTGAGAACAGGTGTGCACAGACATGGTTCTGCACAGGGAACGTGGAAGAACATTTGAACATGCAGCCATTATTAGTAGTAGTAGTATTTAGAATGATTGCATATTTGATCCTTCTAATCATCTGTGTGGGGAACCAACCATTATTTCTCTCATAATTGTAGTATTTATCACTGTGACAATAGACTGTATAGAACTGTTCTGTTAGAGGTTGTACTCCGTTCTTCAAAATGAACAGATGTGTTGTTAAGTCTTTCAAACCTGACGTGTCATGGCTGACACACCCTGTGCATCTGCAGTTTGGATGGATGGAACTGTTTCAGCGTTGAAGACCTTGTGCTTTACAGGTTTTATTGGGTCATTACGCTCATTTCACTCAGACCTGAACTAGAAGCTGGAGAAGAAGCTGTTTGAGCAGAATTAGAACATGCAGGAAACTGGAAAGTGTCCCAAAAAGCACAGTGAAAATCTATTATTATTATTATATTTTTTTAAAATCAGTTTTCTATTTATTTTCATGGTGCATCTCAGAAATAGAATACCAAAGAAAAAGAAAGAAATTCACATTTTATGATATAAGATTTTGTGACACACAAAGTATAAACCCCACCCCCCCAGAACCAGTGGGGACCCCCATACCAACCCAACCTGGATCTGAAAATATGAAAACCAACTAATAAAAACAAATACATGTAAATAGATGAAAGGGAATATAATTATAAACAGAATAGTGATCAGGAAAGTCACAGACACTTCTGTTGCACTCTTTCTTTAACCATAATGGAAACACCATCCCACATACTGAGTGTTTTTCCACTGGCTGCATGTGTCCAGCCCACTGACCTGTCCATCAGAACTGTATCTAGAAAATAATTGATCCATTGTTGCCGTGATAAAGTATGAGGTGGCTGCCATCTCAATGCCAGCATTTTCTTGGCTGCAGGGAGGGCAGCCCATAATATACGCCTCTGCTGAAGAGAAAGTCCTAAGGTAGAGTCAGTCCATTATTATTATTATTATTATTATTATTATTATTATTATTATTAATAATAATAATAATAATAAATTGTAAATGACCAGATTTTGAATGTTCTAAGTGTTCTGGAAATATGAGCAAAAGGATGAACTCACAGCATATTTTCTGTCCTTTTTCTCGTCTAAAATACTAAAAAAGTGCAGGCGGTCCATTTTCAGCTGAGGGTTGAAAGGGTTCCAGAGTCCACCCTCACACTGCCGTCTGTCCAGGGGCTTTTGTGTCTTTAAACATGTGTGTGTGTTGTTGTGGGTCCACAGACTCTGTCAGACTGGTCCATGGTTCCAGTCGGTGTTCAGGCAGACTGGAGGTCCGGTCCAACCAGTCCTGGTCCTCAGTGTGTGAAGAAGATTTGGACCTTAACGACACCCAGGTGGTCTGTAGGGAGCTGGGCTGTGGGGCTCCTGGGCTCCTCCAGGGGGGGCTCTATGGAGAGGGGGAGGCTCCAGTCTGGACCAGTGAGCTCCAGTGTGAAGGACATGAGTCTGTGGTCCTGGACTGTAGGAGGTCCAGCTCAGCTGGGAAGACCTGCTCACCTGGAACAGCTGCAGGACTCACCTGTAAAGGTACCAAGGGGGCGTGGCTTTCATCTGACAGACTTTTACAGGTACCAAGGGGGCGTGGCTTTCATCTGACAGTGTGTTTGTGTGACTCCTGTCTTTGTGTCTCTGCTCAGATCCAGGTGGGGTCAGGTTGGTGGGACAGCCGAGCCGCTGTGCTGGTACTGTGGAGATCCAACACCAGGGACACTGGAGACCAGTAGGAGACCACTTTAAAGACTGGGACCTGAAGTCTGGATCTGCTGTGTGTCAGTATCTGGACTGTGGATCAGCTGTTTCAGTCGACAGAACAGATAATTCTACAGACAGACCTGTGTGGTCAGTCTCAGTTCCTTGTGTAAAGCTGACATCTGGACTGAGGGACTGTGTTGGACTAGATGATCCCTCTAATCGCTCCTCTGCTGTGAACGTGGTGTGTTCAGGTACAAACGGACACAAACTGTGTCTGAACTGAATGCTCAGTGACCAGATGGTTCTGACTCTGACGTTTAAAGTTCCATCTAATGAATCTGTTCATTTCATCAGTTGATTATTTTGTCTCAGTTCATTGTTTTTTGGGTCAAATGTGTCAAATATTGACCTTTGACCTTTGGAACGTCCAGATCCCAAATGAACGTCTTCATTTGGACCAGATGAGGCTGAAAACACAGATTTCCCATTAGTCTCATTTAGGACAAAAGGACCAAATGTTGACATGTGAGACTGTAAAAGCACCACATGTGTGTCCTTTTTTACCCATAATGCCTTTGAAGGTCAGCTGTGCTCTAAATGACCCATTCCTCCTGTTTTCATTGGTCAGTGTTCATCCCATCCCAAACTCCTGTGGATCAGATCCATCTGTGTCTCTGAGGAGGATGGATTCTCTGACTGCTTGTTTGTGCTCATGTGTGCTGCTTGGTCCAATCATGTCTCTGTGTGTGGACAGATCTGCTGCCTCAGCCCAACATCTCCCTGTCTGACGGGGTCTTTGAGGTCTACCGGCAGGGGTTCCGGGTGCTGGTGGGCTCCGACTTCACCGTCACATGCTCCGTCCGACCACAGTACCCAGGAGGCTCCTTCCAGCTGATCTCCGACACCGAGAAGCCGCTGAACCTCACCCTGCCGGCCGTCAATCGCTCCGCCCACTTCCTGTTGTCCTCCATGGGCTACGCCCATCGAGGGAACTACACATGTGTTTATCACGTGGACGTTATAACCACAGCTTCTCGTCATCTCAGAGCCCCGCCCTCTATCTCACTGTCGGAGGTAACGTCGGGACAAACGCACACAAAACACCCACAATGCATCAGTAACAGTCACATGACCATGTTCCACAACGTTCCCAGTGAGCAGAGTGAACAGGTGTGAGCAGAACCACGATGGTAGAACTGAGATCAGGTAAAGCCGGTCCAGTTGAACCTGTCACAGACTGGGCTGAACCAACAAACACTCCTTTAATCTGAGCTCAGTTCAAAGCACAGCTGAGTTTAAACCCAGGTTTAAACCCAGTCCATCCAGGTTTAATGTAGGTTTAATCTTCTTTCCATAAACACTAATGTCACAGGAACTATTACTCAGGTCTGACATACGACGCTCACGTCCAGGTCCTGTTGTTTCCAGTTACAGTTGAAACCAGAAGTTTACATACACTCTATAAAAACACACACAGGCTTTTTTCTCACTGTCTGACATGAAATCAGACTAAACTTTTCCTGTTTTAGGTCAGTTAGGATGACCAAAATTATTTCTATTTGCTAAATGCCAGAATATTGTAGGAAGCTCGACAGTGTCTTTGTCGAAGGCGTTTCACATATCTGACGTCCAAAGGAGCACCGATCATTATCTGAAAGTCTCAGGTTCGACTCAGAGAGTGGTAATGCAGCGTTTCTGCTGCTAAGGTTAAATCCTTGCTGCCACACCATACATTTCATACAAAAAAATCATCATTAGACTTATTATACACATGTGTAATATATAATATATAATGGGGCCAAATAGGCCCTCAAATGAAAGTCTGTGAATCTTCAGGAGGGAGGGAAAAGGGAAATGAGTGGGAAGTTTCATTGTCACTTCCACAGGCGCTGTGGTCCACACCGCTCCTTACCCCCACAGTTTTATAAACAGGACAGAAACCGGCCCAGCCCTGCCGGCCCCCACGCAGCCCCTGCACCTGACCGACCCCCAGCCCAACCGCACATGTGTAACCCCTCCCCCACACACACACCCTAATCTAGTCGTTAATCTAACATTTATACTGGGGTTGTGAATCTTAGTTGTAAGGCCGATACGATACACACCTCGATACAGCATCTGCGATCCGATTTATTAAAGTTACATGTGCAGTGTTTCCTGTGGAACTGATCTGTTGGTGTGGTGGTCTGGTAAGGGGGGGGGGGGGCTCGTCCACACATGCACAATTCAGCTGGGGGGGTGCACACGCATATGTTTTGGTTGGTAACTGCGTGTGTGTGTGCGTCCGTTTCCGTCCTACTTCTAATACTATGGGGGCACAGGGCGGTGCGGTCCGTGCCCCCGCAGAAGTCAAAGTGAAACTTGAGGCTCATTTCCCTTTTCCAAACCTCCTGAGGCTTCACAGACTTTCATTTGAGGGGGCAGGACGTTTGTCCTGGACTATTATATATTACACATATGTATAATAAGGCTAATGCTGAACCCTGATGGTGGTGACCTTTGTTATATGAAATGTATGTAGTGGTGGAAAGGAGTTTACTGTGGTTCAAACCTTACCTGTGGAAACGCTGATGTGGCATCTAGTGAAGCAATATGATAGGATTCACACCCACATACAGAGCGATTAAACACATTCTGATTCAACACATTCATTCAGGTAAAAAAAAAATGCAGTGGAATTCAGTGAGCTTGATTATTTATTTATCAAATAAAACCATGACTTTTCCCAAAGTGTCTTTAGTTCAGTTTCAGAACACGTGCCTCACATTCAGTGAAACAGTTCAGACTGTGTTTCTAAAGTCGTTTCTGTTTCTAACTCAACTTCTTACTCCCTCACTGAATCCATTTGTAATGAAATGTATTTATAATGAAGGTAAAACAGAAAAAGGTTCTGTCACTTTAAGAGACACCTGTGCAAGGTATTATGGGATGTACTGTTAGATGTGTATGTGACTGTATAAGGAAGTATCTGTGGTCTGTACTGCAGTATCTGTGGAATGTACTGCAGTATTCAGTACAGCTGATATAGTGAAAAGTACACGTTCATAATCCAATTCATGGGCGGAGCATGTGCCCGGTGCATGGGCGGAGCTGATACTGTCATGTCCAGTGAACACATCCATGAATCTGCTGCACACGTTAACGTGGGTCTGCAGAAAAGAAAAACTTTACCAGATGAAGAGTAACACTTTTAAATGACAGTACAAATATATTCTATGGAACGGATCGAATTTTATCGATACAAACATTCAGTGACCGATGCATCGCGATATTCTTCCAAACTTTTCCTTCACTGTCAGCTTCTCTAACGGTGCACTAAGATCGTACACACATGTCGCCGTATCGATGCGTATCGGATAATCTTCCATCCCTAGTTTATACCGTTTCAGTTTTATATGTTGGGTCCAAATCAAACCTCTGAAATGTCAGGAGAAAAAAAAAAGTACAAAATATAAACATATCCTCCAAAACTTCAGTTCCACTGATATAGATCCTACCACCATCCATGGAGAAGATGAAGCTCCTGGTCTGTCCTCAGGACGGTGTCCCAGGGGAAGGCAGCAGTTCTGTCCATAGAAGGAAATCCACAAAAAAACAACCTGAACACAAATGTACAGACAATTACTAAGACAGTCCTAATAATAAACATTTACCTTTAACACGATGAAACTTTCAATATCAAAAGTACAACAGTCCATTGTAAAAATGTTGTTCTTTTTCAGTACAGTACCTGACAAAAATACCTCAACCCACTGAACTGTGTTTCTTTTCATCTTTTTTTAAACATATTTATTTATTTTTTGTTACACAGAGTACAATGGAAACATAAAAGTCATTGAATTGTGTTTCCTTTGAGTCCAACTGGTTGAATTCATGTCAGTCACATGTCTCCACATCCACAGCAGTAGAACACACAGCACCATGTTAGCTTAGAGAGCCACCTGTTAGCTTAGCTTAGCTTAGCTTAGCTCCACCACAACTCAACTGATTTGAAACGTTTTTACAGCTTAATATCAGAACAAGTTTCACATCCTGAGTGGGTTTACACATACCCACTTCCATATGTCATCTAACATTCTACATTCAGCTCATAAATGTATTAATCCAACTAAATCAGATAAGCTAAGCTAAGCTAAGATAAACGGCGCTGCTAACTTACCTGGATATTCAGTCAGTGTACAGAGTGAATTCATGAACTTCCTGAACAATTCCCAAGCGTTTGTCCAGTCTAAATCTACAGTTGTCAGACAGTTTCCCTCCGTATCTCTGTCGGTCAGTTTCTTCATTGTTGTGTTTGAATTATTACAGAAATGCGGCAGAAATCAGAGGAATGTCATCCTACAGCTGTGAGGCGTTCAGGGTGTGTAGGAAAACACTGGACTGGGCAAACTAAGGGGCATTTACAGAAACTGTGTCATTGAAGTTTACACAGAACCTGGGCTCCATCACCTCAGTAAAACACTGTTGAAGGATGTTTGGTGGAAGTCCAGACAGTTGAATCAGTACGGAGAAGATTTTTTTTTTTTTTTTTCCTCAATTGAAAACAAATCAGTGAATAAATAAATCCAACTGTGTGTTTTTGGACCTGCAGAGGAAAGACTGTGTATGTGTCAGTGGGCTCAGTTTTCATTTACAACATGTCCAGTGGTCCATTAGTTCAACAGGTTTGATTCTAATGTTGATGGTTCAACAGTGAAGCTGGAAGTGGAAATAAACCTCAGCGACTGAATCCAACAGTAAAATAATAGATTTATAGAAACACTTCAGAGAACTTCAGCTGAATCTGGGAGGACTTGGATTATTTCAATGGATCCATTGAACTAAATCAGCCTTTATTCAAGTGGAATATGTCCAATAAAAGCAGCCGTTGGAGGATTTGTGTGGGTTTTTCATCAGTTTCTTCTTGGATGTGAATGTGTTCCAGTTGTTTCCAGGTCATTATTGATCTGATCAGTTCTTTTGTCTTTGTGATCAGCAGAAAAATGAGCGACACATGTTCCATGGACGTCGGTTTAAAGCAGGGTTCTCAAACTCCTGTTCTTTCAGGTTCCACATTCAGTCTGATTATATCTGCAGTGGACCCAACGCGTAAAATAAGAACAGAATAAACTAGAAATAATGACAACTGCACATTTATGTCTGTGTTTGAGTGCAAAAAAACCCATTAAATTATGAAAATACTTACTTTTATAAACTATCCAAACAAAACAGATGTGAAGAACCTGAAAGAAATGAAATTTCTTCAGATAAATCAGTGTAATTTTCTCAGTCTTCTTCCTCCACTTCTCATTAGTCCATGTGCATTCTGGATCAGATCTCCAAAGACACTAAACACTGAGGAACAGGAAGAAAAGAGTTCAAACTGGACTGAATTTAATACAGACATTTCAGGTTGGACACATTTGTTCAGGTTAGTCACAGTTTATTGGTACAGGAGAGTTTGGAAATGGAAAGAGTTTCACAATTTAATGTGATTTTTTTGTACTAAAACAGACAAAAATGTGAAGTTGTCATTATTCGTAGACATAGTGTTTTGTTTTTTGTTTTCCCATCAAACCCAGTAGTAAATCTGCAGTGGTTCTTTTCTGTGGGTTCTTCTGCTGTTCTTCTTGGACTGTAGATCAGATTGGTCTGGATGTGGAACCCACACTAAAATGAATTCCACAGCCTGGACTGTGGAATTCTTACACTTTGTAAATTCGTCCCAGGGGTGGGACTGGAACCTTTGGGGGGCCGGTTTCGGCCCCTGGGCCTCATGTTTGACGGCCCTGGTTTAAAGGTGGTTTGTATTGTGTTTCAGACTTGGTGACAAACCTGATCATCAGGGTGGTGCTGGTGGTGTCGGCTCTGCTCATATTTGATGTGTGCCTCTTCTTCTTCTATCAGGTACGTTCCCATCGGTCCTCAGTGGATCCGTTGGACTGTAGACGCACTCACACACACATGGGTCTGAACCGGACATGTCCTCTGCCGTGTTCCTTCCAGGTCTCCGTGAAGCGGATCCGAACGAAGGCCGACCGGCGACACCGGCGACCGTCAGCGCCGCAGTGACGGTTCAGGAGCAAACATCCCATAATAGTGCCGGTTGTTCAGTGTGAGTCCAGCTGATATTTGGGTCTGATCAACAGTTTGACAGCTGAACCGATAACAAACGCTTTCTGGGTTCTGTTCTGATGCTTGATGATCCTTCAGCGTGGCAGCTTCTGTTCACAGTTCAGAGCCGTGGAAACTCCACTGTGTTCTGATCCCATTCTGACCTGCTTTGGAAAAGACTTCTGTCAGAAGAGTCCACACAGTTCTTCACTCTGTGGATTATATACTTTGATTAAAACAGCAGAACAACATTTATCCTGAAATGGGCCTTTTTGTGTAAAAATCCGACTTGGATTCCCTGTCGGTGATCCTAAACCTCCATCCATGGTGGACTGAACAGCTGACCAGCGGACATTTGCTCTGATAAATCTGTCAGGTTTCATTTTTATCTCTGTACATATTTGAGGGATTTGTTTGGACTCCATGTGTGATTGTTTTAGTGCTTTCTTTACTGTCCTGCACTGATTGGTTGAACTGCCTTTAACCCTCCAGTATTCCGTCCACTGAGGCCCTCACTAAACACCAAGTGTGCATTTTTGGCACACTTGTGGAATAATGTCCAAAAAATGTTCATACAGTTTGTTTTTAATTCTTTTACACTTTTTTCTATTTCATCAGCTTGAGCTGTAAATAAAAATACCAAATACTCAATAATTGTCACATTTTTAACTCTTTAAATGCTGTGTTTGTAATGGAAACAAACCATTTTTTTGGTGCAAAAAACACAAAAAAACTTTTTTTTTTTTTCAATACACTCCATAAAAAGTGGATCACATGTTATTAGATTTTTTTATCCTGGCATATGTCAATGATGACCAGCAACATGAACGTTAATAAACTAATTTAGCCCCTCCCCTCTCAAATGAAGCCCAGATCTCAGTAAAAGCAGGATTTGTGCCTTAAAGGCTTTGGATCCAAAACAGTGGTTCTAATGTTAGAAACAGTGCGTTTTAGGCACACTTGGCAGACAGATGCTAGTCTGGTCATTTTCTTTTGTTTTGTGGTGGAAAAATTTACTTTTTATATTTTCTACTCTTTATATTTTATACTCTTTGAATATGTTATACTGTTAAGTGCATGCTGAGTCATTGTTATGTGTGATGGTTACCACTCTGTTACACCCCCGACTTGGGAACGGAGTTCTTACCTTGAGTTTAAACCCAAACACCTAAATGTCTGGTTATGTGTTGGTGCCTGCATGCTAGATATTATTTAAACAAGGTACCGGAACCGGAAGGACTGGTATGGAGTGGTATGATTACCTCCGCCAAGGAGGTTATGTTTTTGCCAGGGTTTGTTTGTTTGTTTGTCTGTCCGTTAGTGTGCAACATAACTCAAAAAGTTATGGACAGATTTGGATGAAATTTTCAGGGTTTGTTGGAAATGGGATAAGGAAGAAATGATTAAATTTTGGTGGTATTCGGGGGCGGGGGGGCCCACGGGGGGGCCCACTGATCAGCCTTGGCGGAGGTCTGCGCTCTCCGAGTGCTTCTAGTTTACATATGGGGTTGTCATTTGGATGTCACCATTGGGGGGGTTGGATTTTTGGTCTATATAATCTTTAATATTTTCATGGTTAAGCAGACTTCACTTACAGAGCTTTGTCTGTGATGGATTTCTCAATAAACGCATTTATTATTTTAACTCTAACTTTCTCCCTCTTTCTTTGTGTGGGTCATCAGTTGAACGGTAAATTTCCACGACAGTTTACAATGTGCACATTTGAGTTGGTGGACAGAATTTTAAAGATCATGCACAAATGAACAACTTTTGAATTCTAACCTTATTTAAATTGTGAAAAAATAATCTGAAGTTTTTAAACCCGAAGTGCAAAGTGTGCGTAAAAAGCACACCTGGATACCAGAGGGTTAATACTTTTCCATGGTTCATGCTCGGTGTGTCCATATCTGGTCCTTTGACTGTGTTCATTCTTCTTCTGCCTTGTATTTCCTCCTCCTGGTTCATGTGCAGTGAACTATTTATTTGTTTGTTTGTTTGTTTATTAATTAATTAATTCATTCATTCATTCATTCATTTATTTGTTCGTTAACTCTCTGATGTCACTTGCACAGGTGACACTAATGAACCTTTTAATTTGTTTGGTTGAATTTCAACATGACATATGCACTATTGAGCTCATAGACTCCCACCAATGGAATAATAATAATAATAATAATAATAATAATAATAATAATAATAATAATAATAATAATAATAGCTTTATTTCTATAGCACCTTTAAAAACAAAGTTTACAAAGTGCTTTGACAGACAAAGCAGA
The DNA here is from genome assembly GCF_902148855.1 of Sphaeramia orbicularis. Classification (NCBI taxonomy): domain Eukaryota; kingdom Metazoa; phylum Chordata; class Actinopteri; order Kurtiformes; family Apogonidae; genus Sphaeramia; species Sphaeramia orbicularis. The sequence goes on along the minus strand of NC_043964.1, from coordinate 55,519,117 downwards.
GGGCACAACAGCAGAATACAAGAAGCAAGAAAAACACAACCAGAAGCAACACAATAAGACAGATGTGTCCAACAAATGCAAAAAAAAATGTCACTTCCAATAATTAAGTGAACGGCAGTGAAGGGAGCAGGGATAATGTGTCATGATGCTGTCAAATCACTGCAGAAATGAAGAAATGAGATCAAACAACATCATGTATGAGAATATAAATTAATGATCAAACAGGATAAAAATCAAATTTAAAAATTAAAAAGGGACAGACATCACATAAAAGCAAGTCTATAAAAATGTGTTTTAAGAAGTGATTTAAAAGATTAGACTGTCGGACTACATCAGCAACTTTATTTTGTATTTATTTATTTTTACAGAGACCAAATGTTACAGAATCCCTTTGTTTGTGTTTGTTTTTCTGTTCAGATTGTCGTCCGTTCATGTAGCCTTGTCCATTGTATGTTTGTTCTTTGTTTACTGTATTCTTTGAAATGGAGTTCTACAAACAAACAAACAAACAAACAAACAAACAAACAAACAGCCTTTTAATGTGTTTGGAACCAGCAGAGCACAACGACCAGGCAGATGTCACCACTTTATTCAACATTTATGGGTGGGCTGGATCAAACCATGTTCGAGCTAAGGTGTGTGTGTGTGTGTGTGTGTGTGTGTGTGTGTGTGTGTGTGTATGTGTGTGTGTGTGTGTGTGTGTGTATCTGTGTGTGTGTGTGTGGTGGGGGGGGGGGGGGGGGCTGTATTTTTCTTGTTCAAACATTTGGTTCCGTCCATGTACTGTACATGGATTTGACATTTTTCCAGCCTGTCAAAAATGAACATAAAGTTAAAAAAAAAAAATGTCTGGAGTTGAAATTTAGAGGTGCTTCAACACCCCCCAAAATGGAACACAAACCCCACTGTTGGAAACAATGAGTTCAGTTTCAGAAAATGTCAAATAGCATCTTTTTTATTATTTTTTTAATCTTATTTTCTTTTCTTGAAAAGAACAGAAGTCCAAAGGAAAACCTGTTCTCTCTCTCTCTCTCTCATTAACTCTCCTTCAGTGGAACGCCTACACGTGCATGCGCATCCTGGTGACATCACTCTACACAGGTGACCCTAATCGACTCTTTTCATTGGTTGGAACCAGCTGCGCGGGTAACCAGGCAGATTTCAAGGATTTATCAACGTTTGACGCACATTTGTTGACTTTAATGAAGAGGAGAAGAAGAAGAGAAAAGTTCAGTGTGTTTTTAAAGCTGTTACTCTGCCGGAAAACACCAGAAGAAGAGGGAAAAAAGGTCCGAGTTTGACCGAAGTGGACGGAGCACGAGCCGTGGACAGATAAAGGTACAAACTGAAGCAGCGTACTGTGTTTAAACCAGCATGAATGTGTGGATAAAGTGTCTAAAAGTGGTTCTGTTTGGACCAGGACACGACGGTGAACTGTGTACGGTCCAAACGGAGCAGCTGGTCTCATAGTCAGAGCTGGTTTGGGTTTATTAAGGCGCTGGTTCTGCTGGTTCTGCTGGTGGGCTCACGCTCTGGGTCTCCACCCCGGGCCCATGCGCATGCGTGTGCATAATGCTGGTTTAGTGAGTCCAGCTTTGTTAAACACTGGTTGTTTTGTTGTTTTTAAGGCCAGTGTTTGTGTTTTTAAAGTCTTAAAGTGTGTTTTCACGGTTAATTGATGCCCTTTATTCATGTTTGTTCTGCTGGTTTTATGATGCAGAGGTTGTCCTTAGATGAGTTGGTCTGGTATATTTACTGGGTTTCTATGTTTTAGCCCATTGGATTTGAACAGTCTAATTCTTGGTTTGTCAGTTTGGTTCAGTCAGATTAGGCCTGTAACAGTACACATACCGAACCGTTTCGGTACGCACCAGTTCGGTTCTGTACAGAGCTGTACCGAAACGGCACAGTATGATGAGAAAAAGAAATAGGAACGGAAGATGTTCAATGCGGAACTTTAAATCCGCGCAAGTTCCACACGGACATATGGAACTAGCGCACAATGACCCGAAATATGAACTAGCAGCTGCCATAAGATTAAAAAAAACCAACAAATATGATGTGAACCTGAAGGGAAGAGATTAAAGACCCTCCACCATCAGTCCAGTCCAGTTTGGATCAGTTCAGGTTCAGGTGAAAGACGACAACCAGGAAAGAGAAGACGAACGTTGTTTGCTGCCTGTGAACTATGGTAGTTCTAAAACACTGACACTCACTCACTCACTCACACGCTGTATAATAGAGGAATAGAACCCGGGAGTTGGAAGTTGGAAAGGAGTTGAAAGGATGTGAAGTTTCACTTTTGTTTCATGCCAGCGTTAGTTATGTTAGTTATGGACCGAACCCCCATGTATACCCCCCCGCGCCTCTGTGTTAACAAGTCGCACCCTGCGCACACGCATGCACACACACACACACACACACACACACACACACACACACACACACACACACACACACACACACACACAAAGTGTCCTAAACAGTTTATCTGTCCTAAAATAAATAATTTGGTTAATTTATTTCAGTGTTTCTCTTCAGTTTGTTTAAACAGAATACCAGTTCACCCTCTTGTTAACGTTGCACTTCATGTGGAATTTTGTTGTTATTTTTCTGCAGAATGTGAACTGACAGAACTGTGATTAGATTTTTGTTGTTTGTTCAAAACTCCCTTTCAGGGAAAAGTGCAATACTAATGTTTAAAATACATTTAGTAATATTTAATTTTCTATGTAATTTATAGCAGCAGAATTATATTATTCCTGTTTTTCTATGTTCTGTTGTCTCCAAAAATTTGTGGAAGAATGTTCAAAAATTCATGAATGCATTAAAGACATTTTGAGGGGTTTTCTGTCTTCCCGTACCGAACTGAAAAAAAACGAACTGTGGCTTTGAAAACCGAAAACGTATCAAACCGAAAATTTTGTGTACCATTACAGGCCTAAATCAGATGGTACTGGTGGAATGTGTATGTGTGTGTGTGTGTGTGTGTGTGTTTCTGTGATTAGACTGGATATTGGTTCCCAGTTGGACCTCATGGATGGTTTTGGTTGTTAATAATAGGATGATTTGTCGCTGTGTTCAGTTCTGTGTGGTGGAATTTCAACTCTTTCACTGGTGGTGATTTTTCTATCAGTCTTATCTGTTGAAACAAGCAACACACACACACACACACACACACACAGCTGCCGTGCCATGACACCTCCACATGTTCACATTCATCAGATGTTTGTGAAGCTCAAATTGGTCTGGTATATTTACTGGGTTTGGTCCATATGACTGGTTTCATGAGTTTAAATTAGGTGGTACCAGTGGAATTTACTGATTATATTGGTTAAAGTTTGTAGGGTTACATCTTGTACTTTGTGTTAAAATGAGCTTCACATTCAGCTACACACACACACAGACATGCACACACGCACACACACACACTCTTTTACATGGATGGTTTGATGTGTATTCGCTGTGAATCGCTCTTTATTTGAGGTGAACAGCGGGTGGGTGGTGTTTTTATTATTTCTGCTCCTGGTTTATTGGCCACCGAGTCCTGACATCTACACATGTTCACATTCATCAGATAATTAGGATCCTCAGACTGCTGGTTCATATGGAGTTGGTCTAGGACAGGGGTCGGCATCCTGTGGCTCTTCCTCCTCCTCGTAGTGGCTCCTCCCTTTATTGCGGTCAAGCCAGCCGTGATTCTCCTCTACATGGTCAAACCAGCCACTAGCATTTTTCTTGTGCGCTACTCATTCGACGGTTACGGTAGATGAGCTGCACTGAGCATATGTGCCTTCCAGACAACAAAAGTAAGGGCTCATTTATGCGCTACATTAAAGACGCAGACAGACGGACAGAGGGTTTCTGTCTGTGCGTCCTTTGGAGATTACTCCATGTAATTCTGTCCGGTTTCCAGGAGAATATGGAGCAGTACAACTGGGAACTGTGGAGGCAGTGTTGAGTTTTGAAGAGAATAATTTCCATAATAGCGATACTTTTCATAGAGCGACTGTATGAGTATGAGTACTGTGTACTTTTGGGGGTAATCCTACAACAGATTCCCTTTCAAGCTACAAAAGTGTGTTTTTTCCGTCTGAAATGGGCTTAAAGACTAAATTCAACGATGAATAAAATTAATTTTTCCAATAAGTACCTCATGAATTTGGTATATTTGGTATTAGTACTTAATATACTATTAGCACAAATACTATGAACGACTTTTACCGTGTACTTTTTAAGTAATCATACTCTAGATTCCCTTCCAAGCTTCAAAAGTGGGTTTTTTTGTGTTTTCGTCTGAAAGAGGCTTTAAGACTAAATTCAATGATGAATAAAACTATGATTTCCAAAAAGTACCTCATGAATTTGGTATATTTGTATTAATACTTCATATACTATTAGCACAAATACTATAAACTACTTTTACTGTGTACTTTTGGAGTAATCATACTCAAAAATCCATTCCAAGCTCCAAAAGTGTTTGTTCATCTGAAATAGACTTTAAGACTAAATTCAATCATGAATAAAATTTATTTTTCCAATAAGTACCTCGTGAATTTGGTATTTTTGGTATTGGTACTTCATAAACTATTAGCACATATACTATGAAGTACTTTTACTGTGTACTTTGAGAGTAATCATACTCCAGAGTCCATTCCACACTGCACTTCTGTTTGTTGTATTCAGTGGTTGTAACAGATAAAATGTAAAAAAAAAGATTCAAACTTTTAAAAGTTTATAAGCTTCGTTATTTTTTTTTTGGCTCCAGACTTTTTTTTTTTTTTTGGCAGAAGAGGGGGCAGAATGGCTCTGACTGATAATAAAGGTTGCAGACCCCTGGTCTAGGAAATGCACATCAAAAATAAACTGTCCATTTAATGACGGTATTACACATCAAAAATAAACTTTTTTTTTTTTCTCAGGTAAACGGGTATGTGGTGTTTTTATTCATTCTTCTGCTGGTGTATTGGCCGCCGTGCCATGACATCGACACATGTTCACATTTGTAACATACTTATGAAGCTCAGTTTGGTCTGGTATATTTACTGGTTTTCTATCATTTAGTTCCTGTGACTGTGGTTTCATTAGTTTAATTTTTGGTTTGTCAGTTTTTGTTGAATCTGGTTGTGTTGGAGTTTACTGACTGGACTGGTTCAGATTTGTGCAGTTACACCTTGGATTAAACTGAGCTTCACATTCAACTGCACACACAAACACATTTACATAAATGGTTTGACGTGTTTATTCGCTATTTTTATGTGTGTTCGCTAGAGCCCGACCGATTAATCATCCGGCCGGTTATAGCTTACCACCGATTAATCAACATCAGCCAATATGCAGCCAATTAGGGATGTAACGATATGAAAATTTCATGTGACAGTTATTGTGACCAAAATTATCACGGTTATCATTATTATCGTGGTATTGTTGAAACTGTGTTCAAAATGTTCAAAAAGTACTAATACACACACTGAAATAATTTAATCAAGTTCTATTAAAAAAAAAAAGAAAACCAATAAAATAATTGGTACAATGTCCCTTCTGTGTCAGAAACATTCAAATATTAACCCTTAGTGGTCTGAGTCTATTTTGTCCGTTTTTCAGTCCTTTTGATTTTGCCTTTATATACTATAGAAACAAATGTTTACTATACCCATGTTTGGGATCTGTTTTTTCAGCACAACTTCATCTATATCATCTGCCTATTTTGTTTTTCACTTTAACCTACTATATCAACACAAAAGGCCAGAAAACACACAAAAAATATATAAAATCAGATTTAAAAATGTATACAATTTATTACATAAAATAACACACAGATGCTTAGTGAACCTTTTCAAAGACTTTAAAAGTGAATATTGGTTCCAAATGTTAGGTATACAAAATCAAAATTGTAATAAATTCAAACTATACTCAAATATTTGACATAAAAGCAGATCTTTACATGGGGTTTTTTCCCCTAAAAGTGCGGTAATCAAACACAGTTATCATGATGATTAGAATTTAAACGGTAATACTAACGGTCTGCAATTTTACTGCGGTTTATTGTTATACCGGTAATCGTTACATCCCTATTGCCAATATATTAAATTAAGTTTTTTGCTGCGCAGAGATTGTGTCGCTCAGTTCCTGTGTGTGTGCTGCACACTGCCCCAATACCTGGCCCCTCCCCCTCCCACAGAGCAGTGAAGTGCAGTTCCACCTCTCACACTCATTCAGCTGCAGCAGAGAACAAGAGAGAAACGGAGAAAGAAACTGCATTTATTTTACTCCATGGTAAGCTGTGACTTTGTAAAACAATATAACACTACACTTTAGTGCCCCATGAGAAAAACGTCCTTGTCACACACTGTCAGGGTACAACAAAGAGAACATTCTAGCTTTTTGTTTCACGTTTTCAAGTTTTAGAGAGCGTATTACAGTGTTTTAACGTCGTGTAAGTTGCATTTCAGTGAAATAAACAAAGACATATGCAACTGTTAATCAACATGTCCACCATTATCTAATATCAGACTATTATACAGTGTTTTAAAGTTATGTAAGTTGCATCTTTCTATGTACCTGTTAACTCCCATGTCCATCATTAATATCAGACTACTATACAGCGTCCCACTTCACTTCATACAGTCATGCAGGATTTACTGGGGCTCATAAATTCACAACTGAATGTCTTCATTAAAATAATTTTGAAAAGATTCCAAGTAATGTATTTAGTTGTAATTTTATGTATTACATGTTTTGAAAGCAGATCCATTTTTACATAAAATGTAGTTTAGTCCCTTGTATTAAGTCCAATAACATGATGCATGTTTGGATTATTTCTTATTTTGTTTGTAGACCACTTTTTTCACTTTTTAACGTTTGCTTCAGCATTTATTTCTGAGCTGTTTGTAAATACCCAGTGGCTGCAGATGGGACTTTTCATTAGCTAGTAAATATGACTAATTGATATTGTTAAGATGTTTTTGTGAACAAGCCTTTTAAAAACACATGTATTAGTTTAAAAACACCTCACATCAGCCTATGTATTATGACTTTCAGCTAAATGCAGCCACTTGTTTTTATTTTAAAATGGACAACTATAGAATCCAATTCTATGCTAAAAACAAAATGCATTAAATGTATATATACTTTCATTCCACAGGCAGAGGGGAACAGTAAGGTGTGGAGCCACTTCACAAAAGACTCCACAAGCACCAGATGAACATCTGCAGAGCAAGAGTTAGCCAGGGCTCCAGCACCAGCGAAGCAAAGAACACTACACATTTACTGATTTAGCATTGTGTTTACAGTTTGCCTTTTCTTATTTATCATTGTGTTTACAGTTCTTATGTTGACAGTGTTACTAATTAAAGTTCTTTATTTTAATTTAGTAGTCTTCTGCTTCTTTGTGTTGAATCATATTATGGGTATTATAAGAATTTATGTACCTGTACAGTAAATATCAAGTCTATATCAATGCTCTTATTTCATATATTGGATATCGGCTTTTTTTTTTTTTCCCCCAATTTTGGTATCAGCATCGGCCCCAAAAATCCCCAACTCGGTTGGGCTCTAATTTAGAATTTAAGATTTAAAGATAGGAGATTCAAAGATTCAGGATTTATTGATTCATTATTATATGTTTCAAAGATTCGAGATTCAGAGATTGAAGATTCATGATTCAAAGATTCAAGATCCAAGGATTGATGATTCAATATTCAAAGATTCAAGATTAAATGCTCCAAAATCCAAAGATTCAGAGATTCAAGATGCAAAGATTCAAAATTCAAAGTTTCAAGATTCAAGTTTCAAAGCTTAAAGATTCAGAGATTGAAAAATTAAAGATTCAAAGATTAATGATTCAAGATTCAAAGATTTAATTCTTCCAGATTCAGATGTGTGGAATATCAGATCCAAACAGAAGGTCATTCCAGTCGTGGAGCCTTGAGGAGACAAAGGCGTGGACGAGCTGAAAACCTGCTCCGTTTCCAAATGTTGTTCAAATGCTCCAGAAAAACGGCTCCTGCAGAAGCAGACGTGCCAACACTAATGTGCATTCTACTGTGGATGGACCACACTCCAGTCTGGTCCAACAGATCCACTACTGGACTCACCTGGACCCACATGGACTGGATCAGCTGTCTGGGATAGTTCCACTGAAGAGTTTACAGCAGGAGTTTTACTTGTTATTTTTTCTGTCTGGTTTGCAATTGCACAATTAGCCGATTGATTGATTTATTTATTCTTGCTCTTTTTTTTTCTTCTTTCTCTTCTTCTCTTTCTCTCTTTTCTCTCTTCTTCTTGCACTAGTACAGTTGGTGTATTTGTAGAATGTATTTTCTGTGTTTTCTGTATTTGAATGAAGCCGTTCAATCAGAGCAGACTTTTCTCCATCTGTCCTGTTGAACTCTTTTCTTCCAGTTTTTTAGGACTCTGTCATCGTTGTTGTGTTGCTCGTTTGTCCAGGACAACAGATGGAAATGAGCTTCTCTGCTAAACCTGGTGCATGCATTTTTGTTCTTTGTAACTAATGCCAATACACACTGTCCTGGAACTGAATACATACAGACATACAAATGCACTGAATACAAATTGCACAATAGGAAACAGGCGGGGGGGGGGGCTGTTTTTTCTGCTCTCATGAGGTGGTTGTTGAGATGTTTTGACATAGAAGTATAGCACAAAAATGTCATGGAAACACATTCAGTGCATTTTCACACATCTGTTCCAACACCGTGGAGGTTTGGCATCAAACTCAGTGCCTCCATGTTCCTTAAACCAGTGTCTTACTAGAACTGTACAGTATTTTACAATGTGTGAGGGGGAAAAAAAAAACAAAAATGTAAACAAGCAGTATTATTCTGGCAGCAGGGGGGTCGAAAAAATACTGTTAAATAACGAAAAATAACCATCTCATAAAAATACGGTAATTTTCCATGATTAAAATAAATTTTTTTGCCTTAACTTTACATGAGATTTTGCTCTTTTTTGACTTTTTAATGTTTAATAAGAATATTTTCATGTATGAAAACAATCAATTTATATATGTATGTATGTGTGTTTATTTATTTAATTTTATTTAATTTTTTTTTTCCAGTGAGACTCAGTTGTCCAATCCACTGATAAAAACTGTATTTGGATAGTTTATCAGTTCTTATACATGTTATACATTCACAAAAATACATTTATTCAAAATTTTTGTTGTGAAACCTCCTGTAATTATACAAGATATTTGTCAATTAACAAACAAGTCTGGTTAAACTGACAGAACTAATACTTCTTTTATGGTAAATTGTCAGTAATTTTAATGTTATAGTATTAAACTTTAAATTAACAGTTTTGTGTGGTATTATGGAACTGAACTGTCCAGTGTGTTGGCTCTTAAAGGCACATTCTGTCATTTATGCATGCCTTTAAATAAAGGTGCACTTTTTGGCAAAAGATTTTGGTAAAAATTTTGGTCTTGTAGATGGGCAGTGTTCTGTTTTTGTTCTCACCATAACTGATCTGATGAACACCATAACTCTAAAGACAAGCCTGTTCTGCCGTTCCTTTGATCAAAACCTCTGTCTTCTGAGTTTGATGCTATGACAGGGCTGTCAAACTCATTTCAGTTCAGTTCCACATTCAGCCTAATCTGATCTAAAGTGGGCCGGACCAGTAAAATGATAGAAATAATAGGATAAGAACTGAGAAATATGTCAGCTCCAAAGTTTTCTCTGTTTTTGAGTGAAAAAAGTCAAATTTAATGATAAAAATGTTTAAACCTACGAACTGTACTTGAACATAACATGAACAAATATGAACAACCTGAAAATTCTGAAGAAAAAAAGTGCAATGTTAACAATATTACACCTAAGTTGATCATTTATACATGTGCATCACAACTTACAGATTTAGTACCAGGCAGAATGTTGTTAAAATTCCACAGATTTCTCTTAAGACGTTTCAGATTGTTCATTATTGTTAAGGATATTCATATTTTTTGTAAAAGGATAGTCTGTAAATGTAACTTTTTTTTTTAATTTTACTTTTTTTACTCTAAAACAAAGGAAAATTTGCAGTTTTCATTATTTATAGGTTATTATGATCATATTTTACTAGTCTGATCCACTTTAGATTGGATTGACCTAAAATCATTTGAACATCCTTGATTGTTCATATCTTCGGTGTAATTTTTGTATTTCACAAAATCATCCTAGGGGCCGGATTGGACCCTTTAGCGGGCCAGTTTTGGCCCCTGGGCCGCATGTTTGACACCTGTGTGCGATGATTTCAAAGTAGTTGTACAGATGAGTTTCAGTGTTTACTAACAGTGATACGTATGCAACTCGGAGGCAAAAACACCAGTACCAGCTCCAGTCAGCTCACATACACCTCCAGGCTCTCCACCGGAACTCGTGAACGAGCGAACATGTTAGCTCTAAAACTGTCCATTAACTGTTTCTGTCCAAAAGGCCATCCCATCTTCTCTTTCATGGCCGCATAATTTGACTTGACCACGTCGGATAGGCTGTCCCATAGTAGAAAAGCAGACTGGCACAGACGGGTGGGGAACAGAGGTGGTTCTAAACAATTTTATTGTCCGTCATTTTGACGGACAGGGTCGTAAAAATTCTGTCATAACGTATTATTATCCGTCATTTCAAATTTTTATTTTTTAATGATAATGAGATATATTTAGTAGTATTTAATGTTCAAAAACATCTCAGTGATGCAGCAGCTGTAGTTGCTGCTGGCTGATAAACCTACATGATATCACTGCTCACATAATTATTTACATCACTTTTAACTGGTGTGTTCTCTGTAGACATTCTAAACTTTCCTTGTGTTTGTTCACACAGTGTCAATCCCATGAACTGAGGGTTAGGGTTCAGGTTCTGTGAACCACAGATCTGGGCACAAATGGACATGCCATCAAATAACACGTGAAAGGTAGAAAATGCGTACATATAACACACCAAATGCCATCAGAACTGGAGTATTCCTTGCTTGTCCGTCATCCTTCACTGCATCGGTCCCTCTTTTTTTAATTGCTTTTATCAGTGCCATCCAGTTTACTGGGCTTTTAGAATAACTAAGGAGACTCGGCTGTCTGCACAGTTTGCGCTAGCAAAGTAGCATCTAATTTTGGCTAAAGTCAGCTAAACAACAATTACCCTCAGTATTTTAATCTGTCAAAATGACGGATGGCCTTTAAAAAAAAAAAAAAAATCCCTCAATGACGGAATACTTTTGGTTAACTGGTCTTCTGTATGGTAGATCTCCAGTACTTACCAGATCTGAAGTGTGCACTGCACAGACCAGCATTCTGAATTTCCTCCTCAGACCAGTTCTGGCGTCTTAATGCCTGCAACCAGAACTTTCGCCGATTTTTCTAGAAGGGATGTTTGCCAGCACGAATTCTGTAGAAGATTAAATCCTTCTGTGTGTTCTTTCTGTTCTGACAACCCACGGCACAGCAAGATGACGGCATTATTCACACTGGCAGTCAGTGATTTGCTACGAACTCGGCGGCCTTTCTGCCTCCAAGGTGCGTGTGCAGCATACGTCCTACGTCATCATGAAACTGATCTATAGTACACCTTTAATAATAAATACTCATTTCTTGAAAAATAGAACTAATTGATGAAGAAGTGTGACTGAGCTGTTACAGCCATGTTCTCATAAGGTGAAACATGGTCATGGGTTACTTTACATTGAATTAGAATGTCATTTGTTTTTATTGTTTCACACAAAAGATGTTAGGACAAAGAAAAATAAAATGGGCGAACTCCAAATTAGAGAAATTCAAAAATTAAAGATTTTGCTGACAAAGAAAACAACCACTGTCAGAAAAATCCCAAAAACGCCTCCAGAGACGGTCACGGATCTCAGATTCCTGTTGATCAAAAACGCAGAAACAAATAGGAAGACAAACTTCCTGCAGAGGCTCAGATAACTCTGTTTTTTCATGATGTACGGATAGAGAATGTGACAAAAAGACCAAGAAACTAAAGAAGAGTGAATGAGTCATATGATATCAGCAGTTGTGTCAGGAAAGAGACTAAAAACCATTTGTACATTTTTAAATGTTTTGAAAGGTTTCAGAGTCTGGCAGAAATGTTACTGTTGTTGGTTTGAACTGTGGCTGGTCAACTCTGTTATTCATGTCAACTCTGTTTAAGGTTTGGTTTTATAAAAGGATTATCAGACATGTTTTATTATGAACAGACTTATTACAAGCTGTGTCCTAACTACCATTCTTCCTTAATGACATTTCAAAGTATTTCATTTATTTTTACAGGTTTGTTTACAGAAAATGCACACGCTCGCAGCAACATGTCAATTAAATGTGTTGATATTTTGACTCCAAAACCAAAAGGTTTTATCTAATCAGACCAAAAATTGACTTAATGGAATTAGAGACACAATATCTCTAAGGAAAAACAATCTTTTAAATTGTTTAACATTTATTAATTTTATGTGTTCTACCCAATTTGTCTGCAACAGAGTTGACAGATTTTTCTGCAACTACTTTGTTTTTCACATTAAAAGTTGTAAATGTTACAGGTTTAAACTCAGCAAATACTAGAAAAGTTGAATTTAAAGTGTGTTCTACGGAATACAAAAGTTTCATGAAAAGAAAAAAAACACTCCAAATGTTTGTTTTCTGTCTCCATGTGAAATGTACCTGCAATTCTGAAATGAGTCATGTGACTAGAACTCCACGTTAGACGCTTCCATTTTCTACATTCAGCCTTTTTGGAAATGATTGAATCATTGCGTCCAGAAAACAGCGGTCGGATGGACGGTCAGCGGTGGGCCGTCAGGGCCTGCAAGGCCTTCTCTGCAGGCCTAAAAAACTATCTGAATCACAGACTGGTGTTAATTCTGTTTTGTCCATGAATACTTCTTGGATAATTCTAAATGGTCTGTGTGCTTCCTTTCAGAGCTTTTCCTCTGGTTGTGCTGCTTCCACACATGCATTTTCATATTAAAGCCTTTAACCAATCACATTTCATCATTTGTTGCCAGGCAGGGTCACAGTCACAGAAATCTGCCCGGAGGCCTTCACAGTCACTTCCACGTTCCCTCGAGCAAAACACAAGTGGAGATGAAACTGTTGCTTCAACCAATCAGATTTAGAGTTGGCGACACCAGGGCCCTCTAGCAGGCGTACGGTGATGTCAGCGTATTCACACCCTGTGATTGGATAGTCAGAGAGCGGACTAGCCAAAGCTAGCAAACTGCATCTGTAGTGAGCTGCACCGACACAAATACAGTTGTGTTGGTTTAACAGCTGTTTAGTCCAAACACAACGGCTGAAGGAGGAGAAGAAATGGATTTGGACGCAGATTTACTGTCAAAGCCATTTTCAAGACGGACTTTTCCAGAAAAGCTGGACATCATTAAGAAAGGTTGGACAATTCCAAAGCTAGCAAGACAGTCACAACCAGGAAAAGGATTTGTCTGACATTTTCACTGCACTAACTCAGGGATTAAAGTTCTCCGTCACTACGACGGATTTCCGTTAAATGGAAAAATTGAGGGGGAAAAAAGTCATATTGAAGTAACTTCCCCACGTGTTTCGTGGAGTCCAGTCGGCACCGGGATCCTGTCCTGGGTCTGCTGTCCTGGGTCTGCTGTCCTGGGTCTGCTGTCCTGGATCTGCAGGTGTTTAACACATGCACGCCATGCACAGGGGGCTGACAGGTTTAACAGTGATGATAATAAGATGACTTCTTTTTTATGTCGGGAGGACAGGTTGATGACTATTTCTCTTTGGAAGGAAACGCTGCTCATTCTGTGCCTCAGAAACACATGGACAAGTTCAGCTTTACCGAAGTTCAGCCTCCAGACGCTAACTTTAGTTTAGTGCGAACAAGTAGCTTTCATTCTGAAAGAACCACAGCGAAAAGGGAAGAAGACAGAACTGATCTACATGGACCTTCATGTTTGGGTTCATAGTTTATCTCCTCTTGCCGGTATATGACTAGTGTGTGTGTTTGTGTGTATGTGCCCTTCCCGTGCGTGCAGCTGTGCGCGCCGCGGCCTTACGTGGTTACGCGCCTGACTGCATAAGTGCTTTATTTGGACCCGTTTAGCATCTTATTTCTATCTGTGTGGTACAGTACCAAGATAAAATTGAATTGGTTTCAGTGCCAAAAAGCAGAAAAAATAAAAGATGAGTTGGTTAGGGTTACATTTACACAGACATTTTCCCCAAAATTCATGTGCTGTTGGAGTTGGAGTTATGTTTTAGGAGTTCCTAAATTGTTAAATAAAGTTTTTCACTCATTTTTTGCAGTAAGGTTTTCTTCTAGTTATTATTTTCACTTGCTTCAAAGGTTTTCATACCCTTTAAAATTAACCACAGAACACCAAAATTGACCTGAAGCTTTTAAAATGTTCTGGGGGAGGACCCCCAGACCCCCCACCAGTACCACTCATGACATTTTTTCTATCCATGTTACTAATCTTCTACACCTGTACACTCTCCCATTCAGTGTGTTTTACAGTATTGCCAAATTTGAGTATATAAACTTGTACGCTATAGTAGTATTGTATTACATCATTTTTAATAGTGGCCAATGATTTTGACCATAAGAAAATTTTCAGTCCGATGAAAAATTTTTGCTTTAATCCCTGCACTAACTACGAGCGGTACCCCGAGTACCCGGTACCCACAGGGATAATCTGTAATACAAAGGAGTTGAACTGTTTTTGAGGAAAGAAAGGAGGATGGATTTTGTGTACAAATACTCAGAATTTTTGGTGAGTAAAATGTTGCTATTTTCCTAAATAAGTTAATGAGGTTATTACTGCTGCTTTTTTCTGTGTGTCAGCTGTAGCTGCAGTAGAAGCAGACTGGTGCACCCCAGGTTTGTTTATTCATTAAAGGCATTTATTGTGGCTACACCAGTTATCTATCTGCAATGCAACAGTTCTGTATAGTGCATTTCTGCAGAACAAGATGGTTTTTATAACCATAAAATAGTTATTGGGGGGTGGACTGATTCAGACGGAGCACTACTGAAGGCCTAGGAGTGAAACGCACGGTCTGCCACTGTCGACAGTGGAATATTGCCGCCCAAATGTGTGAAGGCATGTGATGCAGAACACTAACCACAGCAGAGATGAGGAGATAAGAATGAGGCACAGACTGATGTTCAGATCAGAGATAGAGACAGTGAAGAGGATCCTGAGACCAGAGACCAGCACGGGACTGGAAATGGACCACAGGCTGAGGATCATCTCTATGTCCTTCTGGGTGCAAGGTATGTAGAAGGGTGGACATGGTAACCATGGAGACGCTTCGTCTCCGTGGTTACAGATGGGTCAGGGGTGTGTTTGATATCAGTCACAGCGTGTGCTGATGGTCATGTGTCTGTCATGATGGAAATGAGGCTCAAACTGACTTTAGTTTAGGAGTTGGTTTAGTTGTGTTATATGAACAAAGTGGTCGTTCAGTGGGTTTCTAATATTTCCCATATTTTGCTCTTTTTTGTCCATTTTCTAGAAGCCAATCTGGCAGATGTTCTCCCCACTATCCTTTCTAATAACACTAGTTCATAAACTCCACACACTTTTCATTTCTGAGTTCTTTCAACCCAATTCCTACAATAATCTCCTTTTTCTTTTTTTTTTTCAGTTTATTATTATATTAGTGTGAGGTCCAGGGTGTCCCAGATGGACCGCCCACTACTGTTTGATAACTGTTGAACCAGACCAGTTGAACACAAATATTCCACAGAATTGTAAAGGTCTAAATGCCATCTGAAACAGACTCAAAGCCAAACGTTTAGTTTAAAATATTTTTACAAGAAAAATATCCAAAACTACTGTGTCACAGATGGACAAAAAGTGTACGTCTATTTTTTTTTTTTTTTTTTCCCCCAGAATTCCACAGTTCTCCACAGTGAAGTTCCTCTGACATTTTCCTCCTCAAATGTATTCAGTGTAAACCTTAAACCCTCTATTTTACAACCCAGTAAATGGTTATAGAGGAAAAAAAATATATGATCAAACCTAAATAGAAAGAGTTTAGACAAATGTCAGCGTCACAGATGGACAACAAAAGGAAATATCAAATTAAACATTTTTTTATTTCAATTATCAATATTGTATGAATTTATTTACAGTATTTACAACATACAAATAATATTAACATATTCACATGTATTTTGCACAGATACATGCATTTATTATTTTAAACACTGTGTTTAGAATATGACATCAATAATATAATAGTTAAATATCAGTGTATTTGAATAAATGCAGTTTATTTATAGAGTTTATAAAATGAACCCAGAATGACGGCACTAAACTGAGTCACTGTACAAACATTCACATTCACTAAAATACTCACTATTTATTTCTATGTCTTATATTTAGATTCTTTTCTCCAGTGCTTGTGTTTGGTCTTTTTCCTCTTGTACATTTCTGTTCTCCAGTCTTTCTTCAGGGGGGGGTCCTCCACACCAGGGGGTGGCTGTGGTTCCTTCTTGGGGTCTGCTCCTCCCTGGTGGGGTGGGGGTCCCTGCTGCCCACATGTACTGGTACTTTTTTTTCTCTCTCTCTCTCTCTCTCTGTGTGTGTGTAGCTCTAGGTTGGTGGTGCTGGTGTCTGGGGGCGGAGCCTGCCCCCTGGTGTGGATGGCTCCCTGTGATAGCCCCGCCTCTTTGACTTCCTGCTTCTCCTGTGCTCAGTCTGTGTGTGTTTTTGTGCATGTGTGTGTTTGTGCATGTTTGTTTACATGTATGTGTCTGTGTTTACATGAATGTGTAAGTGTGTGTGTATGTCTGTGTACATGTATACGTGTCTGTGTTGTGTGTGTTTGTGTGTTTTTGTGCAAGTGTGTTTAACTGTTTGTGTGTAAATGTGTGTGTATGTGTGTGTGTGTGTGTGTGTCCTAACATCCCCACACCTCCTCTTTTACTTCCTGTTCTCAGTCAGTCTTTTTCTGTGTTATTTGAACATATCAGCACTGGTAATATGGGTGGAGGTGTGTGTGTGTATGTGTGTATGTGTGTATGTTTGTGTGTGTGTGTGTGTGTACTACATCTATACAAATATATAAAATATACTGTGTGTACTATATATATATATATATATATATATATATATATATATATATGACATCCATACAAATATATAAATTATACTGTATGTGTGTGTATGTGTGTATGTAGGAGAAGGGGTGGGATTAAATAAGTTCTACTTCCTCCCACTCCTTTTCAAATGTGTGAATGAAGTCAGACTTTGTTTTCATGTTTATTTGTACTTTTTTTTTTTTTCCTTACAGTCTGTTTTATTTCAAAGGACAAAGTAGGATTACTTTTGTTGCACATTCAAAATAAATGGCTGTCCTCTTGCTCACCACAGGATGTGGTGTTACCCGGAAAGGTCCCATCGGCTGGTGTTGCTTTGGGCTCCGGTTGGTGCTGGGGCTGTGTTCGGCTGCTGTGCCTCAGGGGGACTCACGGTGGTGCTGCTAGCATCGTGGGGGTGGGGGGTGGGTGGCGTTCCGGATGCGCGTGTTTGGTTTGTGGTGTTCGGCCGCTGCTGGTGTGCTGGTCCTTGGGGCCCTCTTTGTGGGTCCCTGGTCCTTGGAGGGGGTGCGGTTGTGGTTCCATGTGTGTGTTCTTCAGTCTCAGTCTCTTTCCTTGTTCTCTTTCTTTCCTCTGATGCAGTCACTCTGTCACAGCAGATTCATGTGAACAGCTGATGTTGGCTGGATTTGGTTCTGGTGTTATTTGGACAGTTGTTGTTTATCATATTCTGTTCAGGTTTTCTTTTCTAATATTCAGCATTTAATAGGTCTTATTTATTTTATTGTAATTTTCTTTCTTTCTTTCTTTCTTTCTTTCTGTCTTTCTTTCTTTCTTTCTGCCCAGTTTTACTCAGTTCTGGTTCTATTTATTGTTTCCATTATAGTTATCTCCATGGTTCTTATTGTTGATATTGTTGATATTTTCTTGTGAGTCTTCATCAACTTTTTCTTCCTTGTTCTCCGCCCTTCGCCCCTCCACCTTTAACCCTTACAGACCCAAACATCCACCTTTAAAGCTTGAGTGATAGGAGACTCACAGGACAACAGCTGAAAGCACAGCTCAATAGTGGTCGTAGTAAACAAATCTGAGTTTCAACTGTGAACGGAAGACTTCCAGTTGCAGGTTTGATCAGTCCATAACACCTTCTTCCAGTCTTCAGTAGTCCACTGGTGCTGTTTCATGGCCCAGGCAAGCCTCTTTTTCTAATTCTGAAGTCTCAGCAATGTCTTTTTTGCCGCAACTCCACCCATAAAAAACTGGAAGTCTTCTCTTCACAGTTGAAACTGAGACTTGCTTACTACGACCACTATTGAGCTCCAAATATGGTCATATCTGATGACCATAAACAGATGAAGAACTGTATTTTACACCAATTATTGTCATGGATTGATAGGATTAATGGATCAACAGGAATTAAACAGTTTAGATCAGTACATGGTTTAGGTTAAAGGTGGACGTTTGGGTCTGTAAGGGTTAAAGGTGGACGTTTGGGTCTTTAAAGGTTTAAAAAAAGGAAAACTGTCTCCTCCAGTTCTATGCAGAACACTCACATCAGTAGTATCAGTCCTACAGCACAGGCCTAATATGATGTTCTACTGAGATGTTCACACTTTTTCTGTTCTATGGAGGTATCAGAAAAAAAATTCAACATAATACGAGCAGAGTTTCAGATTGACTGTATTTACTTGTTATTGCTACGACAGGAGCTGTCACATTTTTTCTTCTTACAATGAAACTCAAAACCGTTCATAAGAATTTTGACAGAAACACATAAATTTCATTTCCTCATTCTTGTAGGATGTGTTTTGTCATTCATTGTCCACTGAGTGCCACAGCTGTCTATCATCACAGTAGATTATGGATACGGCAGCATGAGTCACTGTAGAGGAACTGTTGTGGTCGATGGGCCAGTCTGATTGGATTAGATTTCATTTGAAAGAGTATAACATGGAAATTATATGTGGAACTGAAACACTAGGTCCAATCCCAGTTCACCCCTTGGCCCCTCCCCCTTAGCCCTACCCCTCCATTTTGTACATTCACGTGAAGGGCTAGGGGTGTCCCAGTTATTGATGAGTCGGAGGGGAGGGGCTAAGGGGGAGGGCCTAAGGCGGAGGGCTGTTTGACCCTCCAAACGGACATTTTTCAGGACCACAGTACAAACACAGGGGTCTGAGAATTCTGGGTCAGATGGAGGTAAACACAGAAAACAGCAGCAGTGACCAAAGAAACACACACATGGACAGATTTACTTCACAAACTAGAAAAGCACTCGGAGAGCGCAGACCTCCACCAGGGCAGATCTGCCCCCCACCCCCCACCCCGATCACCACCAAAATTTAATCATTTCTTCCTTGTGCCAGTATCAACATTTCCTGAAAATTTCCTGAAAAGCTGTCCATAACTTTTGAGTTATTTTGATAACAAACAAACAAACCCTGGCAAAAACATAACCTCCTTGGCAGAGGTAACAACTGAATCATTTGATCGTCTGTTTTAATGCCGTTTCAGTGTGTTCTAGGTGTCATTTGTGCGGTTTGCAGTTAACAGACGTACACAGATGTCCAAAGCCCATGGAACACAGACGGTTCCAGCTGCTGACCACATGGAGAACATCTGTTTATAGAAGCATCGATGACTGATGAAGGGTTGTCCCATTTCAGAGGGGAATGTTTCAACCACTACCCCTTACAGCTCCATTTCAAGGAGTAGTGCCAAGTGCAAGGGCTGAGGGGGAGGGGCCAAGGGGGAGGGGTCAAGGGCTGAACTGGGATTGGGCCTAAATGTGTGTGAATCGACAGTAAAAACTGTAATAAATCATGTCATGTTTTTTTCTTTTTTCAGTGTGTCTCCTCTTCACCTCCTCTTTACCTGCTGCAGGTCAGTCCATTATCCTGTGTTCCATTTCAGTTCACACTGGGTCAAATATTTAATCTAATATTCTATGTATGTGATGTTTTGTATCTGACAGGAGTTCAGATCAGACTGGTTGGTCCTGGTTCTACTCGGTGCTCTGGTAGGGTTGAGGTCTTCCATGGTGGTACCTGGGGAACAGTCTGTGATGATGGATGGGACTTAAATGATGCTCAGGTGGTTTGTAGACAGATGAACTGTGGGACGGCTCTGAGTGCCCTAGGCTCCGCCCACTTTGGTCCAGGTTCTGGTTCAACCTGGCTCGATGATGTGGCCTGTTCAGGAAGTGAGAGTTCTCTGACTGAGTGTCCACACCCAGGATTTGGAACAGAGGACTGTGCACACGATGAGGACGCTGGTGTCATTTGTTCAGGTGAGAAATCCTTTTCCACTGTTGTCCATAAAGTTGGAATACAATACTTGGACCTTTCCTCATGAGATGCTTGTGCCGATGTGGTTGATTCTGAACAGATCAAGTGGAGCTGGGACTCAGTATGTGATCACCACCTGGTTAAAGATGATTAGTGACTGTATGAACAGGAACAAGAGGTTTCACTGGTTTCACATCTAGAATTTGTGTGGATGCTATGTGCCTCCTGTTCATATTCCTGATGTCTTTTGGTATATTTATATTTACATGTTTATGTTTCTATCTAAGTTGGGGGTGGGACTTATGTTTAGAAGGACAGTACAAATGTACACACTGTATGATGCATCCATGTTATGATGTTGAAAATCCTCAAATAAAATTATAATAAAAGTTCTGAACAGAACTGGTGACAAAGGGCAGCACTGGTGGAGTCCAACCCTCACCGGGAACAGGTCCGACTTACTGTCGGCTACGTGGACCAGGCTGGCACTCCTTTAGTACATGGACTGAACGGCCGCTAACAAGAGGCCATCCACCCTGTACTCCTGGAGCACCCCCCACAGGATCCCCCTGGGGACACGGTCGTAAACCTACTCCAGATCCACAAAACACATGTGGACTGGATGGGTAAACTCCCATGCCCCCCCCAGCACCCTAGCAAGGGTAAAGAGCTGGTCCACGGTTCCACGTCCAGGATGAAAACTGCACTGCTCCTCCTGGATCTGAGGTTCAGCTGTCGACCGTACCCTCTTCTCCTGTACCCTGGTGTAGACCTTACCCAGGAGGCTGAGGAGTGGGATCCCCCTATAGTTGGAACACACCCTCTGGTCCCCATTCTTAAAGATGGGGACCACCACCCTGGTTTGCCACTCCAAAGGCACCACCCCTGATGTCCACACAGTGTTGCAGAGGTGTGTCAGCCACAACATTCCTATAACATCCAGAGCCTTGAGATACCCAGGGTGGATCTCATCAACCCCCCCAGCTCCACCGATGCAGAGTAGTTCCACTACCTCTGCAACTTCTGCCCCGAAGAGTGGTCCATCTGTCTCCTGGTCTCTCAGCTCCATTTCCTCCATGTGTTCCTCCATGTGTTGGTGGGATTGAGGAGCTCCTCAAAGTATTCCTTCCACTGCCCGACTACATGCTCAGTTATTATTATTATTATTATTATTATTATTATTGTATTTTTTTATTTATTATTTTTTATTTATTTTTAATTTTGTTTTCATTGGAAAAAGATCAAGATATCTCTGCATTAACATTCATACATATGATATCTATTAGAATCCTTTTTGTTTTTGTTGTTTTATACAACAGTGTCAAAAAAAAAAAAAAACAACAAAAAAAACATATGAACTGAGTGCTTACAGTTTTGGTATTTCTCACTTAAAAAAAGACAATCACAGTTTTCCGTTCCTCTGGGTTCTTTAAACATTACACATGTTTATACAAAAGTAAAACATTCACAAAGAATGAAGACAGGGAAATTAGAAAGAAGGAATTCTTAGAGGGGTCAGACAAATTCTGGGCGGCTAGAGGATACAAATTTAATCCATTTGTCCCAAATATGGTCAAATTTATCCCTCTTGATTCTGATAGAGTAAGTCAATTTTTACATTTTGAAAATTTGCAATCAGTCTTCAAATGTTGGTGGAGTTGGCTTTAGCCTCCTTCTGTTAATCGATTTCTTGCTGGCTGCTAAAAGTGCCTGTAATACTTTTGTATCCTCCCTCTGTTTTAGTACTGAGACATCACCAAAATATAGATTTACAAAGTTATAGGGAACATCAACTTTGAAGACCGATATTAACCCTTAATAGGTAACCATGGTGCCCCCCACAGCTACAAGTAACCTGGGGTCCAACTAGACCCCTGGTTACCTACGGTGATAAAAACATCTAAAAATGTTATTTTTTAGTCAGTTACAATACTTTATTGCTTATAGTATGAAAGGATAGCAATGAAACGAAAAAAATATAACAAAATTGTGCTTTATTTTCCAAATAAATTCTCCTTCACTGCGTGAAGTATTTCCTTCACTAAAGTTAACAGAAAATTTCAAAAAAGTTTCACATGTTACAAATAAACACACTACATTGCTATAACACATTTGCAATACAGTTTCAATAAAGTTTCTCTAAAAACTAAACTATAACTAAAAACTAAACTAACTACACAATTGGGTAGTACGAATAGGTGCTCACAAACAGTCTTCACAGAAGGAAAACTGACGTCATAAACACTATCAATCAATAAATGGTCATCATCTGATTCAGATTCTACTTCTAAATCTGCAAGCTCTATCCTAATATCTTCATCACTTAAGAGTTTTCCTCTTAGCCATGGCCTCACATGATGTAAAATTACTCAAAAAAGATTAAAGCACTGAAGGTTAGCGTTATTAGAAATTTATAATATCAATTATTGATCATATTCTGAAATACCTGAAATGGAAAAACAATAAATCAATATACGTTAAAGGTAACCTGGGGTCACGGGCGACCCCAAAATGTCTGTATTGCCTATATTATTCTACGAGTTAATTTTTTGGTTCCATTTTACTTTTCAGATCCCTATACTAGGAGGGTAAATGAAGTAACACGCACGAGCTTCAAATAAAAACATAGAAAACATAAAAATTAAAAATGTGGGGTCTGCTGGGACCCCAGGTTACCTATTAAGGGTTAAAGTCCTGTGAATATCCCTCCAATATTGGTGCATCTTGGGGCAGTCCCAGAACACATGATAATGACCAGCCTCTTTTGATCCACACTGTCTCCAACACTCAGAAGAACCATCTCTGTATTTACCCTGATTGGGTGTCTTAAAAAATTTAACCACATTTTTCCAACAATGCTCTCTCCATTCTAATGAATTTGTAGAAGACCACTGAAACTGAAAGATTTCTTCCCATTTCTCTTCCAAAGTTCTTATTCCCGCTTCCTTTTCCCATTTATTTTTTATATTAACAGTATTATCCTTTCTTGCCATCATTAACATATTATATAGCTGAGAGATGGCCCTCTTTAGTGTGGAGCTATAAGCTTGTTTTAAGATTTTGTACCAGTTAGACTCAGTTGGTGTTAAGTTTGTGATTTTACATTCTTTATTAAAATAATCAGGCATTTGGAGGAACCCGAAAAAGTCAGTCTGTTCTAACCCATATTTGGGTTTTAGGGCCTGAAAGCTTTGAAATGTCTCCTTATGTGTAAAAGATAAGTATGTTGTAAGTCCCTTCTTTTCCCAGGAGTGGAATCTTTTATCACTTCTATTAGGTAGGAAATCCATGTCATGTCACCCTGCGGCTTATACAGCGATGCAGCTCGAATATAGATTCATACGGGCTAACGGCCACCAGGGGGCGCTCTAGCAGGAAGCGCAAAAGTGAGACAGACAGGTGGAAGAGGTGATGAAGAGGAGAAGTTTTAATCTTAACTTTGAACAATCATTTTGCGTGTCATGCACAAACCCTCATCATGGAAAACACACGAAGAAATGCATATTTTGCAGCTTTTAAGTTAAAAGTAATCGATGTGTCTGTAAAGAAGGAAATAGAGCTGCAGCACAGAAGTGCCATTGAGCAACAACGGAGGAGAGACGTAGAAGGAGTGTGATGGAGTCTTTGAGGCTGTTCAACTGAAGAACACTGAAGAAGATGACTGCAGTGGTTTAATGAGCAGAAGGAAGATGAAGATACAGATCAGTGACTTTTCTGGGTTTTTGAACCAGCCTGTTCCTGCTGTTTTACTGCTGTGTAACAGCCACTGTTTGGAAAAAAGCAGTTAAGGTGTGGAAATAAATATTTAAATAATCTTTCTGTTTACCATCTTTCTGTATAAATATCTCATGTGACAACGTGGACACTTGCGGCTTATAGTCAGGTGCGGCTTATAGCCCGGAAAGTACGGTATTATAACATTTTCAATTCTGTCTTGGTCAGCTTTTAAATGACTAGGTGAGATAGCAAGTTTTAAAGAAATAAAAAAAACTAGATGATTATTGCTTGAACAGGACAGGTGGTACAGTCATTAGTACAGGTGCCTCCTAACAAGAAGGTTGTGGGTTCGACTCCAACACCAGTCATGACTGATGAGATGTAATAACAGATGTGAATTAACCAAACTAGTAAACATCCATCTACACTAGGGCTGGGTATCATGGCCAAGTTCCATAATTGATTTGATTTCAATTCATAAGGTTCTGCATCGATTAATCACGATTTGATTTAACTCGATTCAATATCGATTTGATTCAGTATTAATTGACTGATTCAGATTAATTTAGTGATATCAAAGTACAATTTTGAGTTGTAACCTGATTATTTGACTGCTGCAATCATGCAACACATCAGTACTGGGATCAATATTGATATTAGAAAGGAAATCAATATGACATTTCAGCAGGAAGGAGCTGAGTCTGCTCTGAAATAAGAAACATTGCCATGTTTCTACAGTGGCTCAGAACTCATTTCTTTGTCATCTTTATTCTGTTCTATGGCTGGTGGCTTCTACTCACGGGGGGGTATTGTTGGTCGTGGGGGGTGTAGCATAGCGTAGCGGTCGCACATTGTCACTTTACTATTCATCCAAGTTGTTATTCCAAGGATGACTGGCTTCCGCGACTTGTCTCGGAGAACCTCCGGGCGGCCAGTTCCTTCACACTGCGGGTTCGAGTTTGAGGCCAGGAGGACCTCCAGTGGAGGGGTTTTCCCCACCCTTCCTCCACCTCTTTTCCACGCCAGAGCCGTCATGAGCAAGACCAAGACGCAAGACAGAGCCAGCTGTGCTTCCGCGTACTCCTGGTCCTAATCTGAAAATTGATCTCATCCACTATTCATCGATTACGCAAAATTAAAACGAAATCGATCTAAGATCGATTAAATCGATTTTTTTTTACCCTCTAGAGCTACTGTCCTGCATGTTTGAAGCCTATCCTCAAGCTCTGCAGAAGTCTGAGAACGACCGTCAGGTGTGCTGGAGGAGGGATCCATCTAAAACATGCAGGATAGTAGCTCTGGAGGACCAGGACTGGACAGCCCTGGTCTACATCATGTAATTTTTAATTCAGATGGATTAATTTTTTTTTTTTTCTTCAAACAACTTAAAAACAAATTCAACTAATGAACAAATGTGTGTCCAAAAACAAAGACAGACGTAGAGACAAGAAAGGATATTTCATTGAGACAACACTACGTACGTTGACAGAACAAGTTCTGTTTTTTCATTTCACATAAAAATTTAAGGCAGCCCTTTTACTCATATTTTTTTTACGTTGAAACCAGAAGTTCTATTTTACAGTATGTGTGTGTTTCATTGTAATGTGAGTTAAGATTGGAAAATAACAGTGACTGTTTAACTGATGTTCATCAAACATTTTTAATTTAGGCTGTACTTGTTTGTTTTAATCAAAGACCTTTAAATGTTTGGTAAATATGTGTTTTCTGTTCCTACAGATCACATCAGACTGGTTGGTCCTGGTTCTACTCGGTGCTCTGGTAGGGTTGAGGTCTTCCATGGTGGTACCTGGGGAACAGTCTGTGATGATGGATGGGACTTAAATGATGCTCAGGTGGTTTGTAGACAGATGAACTGTGGGACGGCAGTGAGTGCCCCAGGCTCCGCCCACTTTGGTCCAGGTTCTGGTTCAACCTGGCTCGATGATGTGGCCTGTTCAGGAAGTGAGAGTTCTCTGACTGAGTGTCCACACCCAGGATTTGGAACAGAGGACTGTGAACATGATGAGGACGCTGGTGTCATTTGTTCAGGTGAGAAATCCTTTTCCACTGTTGTCCATAAAGTTGGGTGTGGTTGCTGGTCCTTGGGGCCCTCTTTGTGGGTCCCTGGTCCTTGGAGGGGGTGTGGTTGTGGTTCCATGTCTGTGTTCTTCAGTCTCAGTCTCTTTCCTTGTTCTCTTTCTTTCCTCTGATGCAGTCACTCTGTCACAGCAGATTCATGTGAACAGCTGATGTTGGCTGGATTTGGTTCTGGTGATATTTGGGCAGTTGTTGTTTATCATATTCTGTTCATGCTTTCTTTTCTAATATTCAGCATCTAATAGGTCTTATTTATTTTATTTTATTTTATTTTATTCTCTCTCTCTCTCTCTCTCTCTCTCTCTCTCTCTCTCTCTCTCTCTCTCTCTCCTCTCTCTCTCTCTCTCCTCTCTCTCTCTCTCTCTCTCTCTCTCTCTCTCTCTCTCTCTCTCTCTCTCTCTCTCTCTCCTCTGCCCAGTTTTACTCAGTTCTGGTTCTAGTTATTGTTTCCATTATAATTATCACCATGGTTGTTATTGTTGGTATTGTTGATATTTTCTTGTGAGGGTATGCGCCAACTTTTTTTTCCTTGTTCTCCCCCCGTCACCCCTCCACCTTTAACCCTTACAGACCCAAACGTCCACCTTTAACCTAAACCATCTATCGATCTAAACTGTTTAATTCATGTTGATCCACTAATAATTTCAATCCATGTCAATAATTGGTGTAAAATACAGTTCTTCATCTTTTCATGGTCATCAGATATGACCATATTTGGACGTTCAGAGGCTCCATAGGTACTGTGGAAACACTGTCATCTTCTCCAACATTGATTCAGCAGTCAAACCCATGGAGTTGGATCAATGACAGTGGATGGACACACTGGAATTTTTTTATTAAATATATTAAATAATAAATAAAATGAACAAAAAATGTTCTAAAATAACAAGTTGTGACAACTTGGAAGTTGCACAAACACCCCCCCCCCCCCCCCCCCCCCCCCCCCGAGTAACATGCCCGTTTGCTTCCAGATCCACCCCAGAAATTGTCACCATATCCGTGTCGTCACCTCATTTGCTCGGAGTTGGCAGCAGTTTTTAAATACCACCCCCCCATCCGAATTCCGCGGTCGAGTCGGCACAGCACAGAGTTTCAGAAGCATCAGAGCCCCAGCTCTTAGATCAGACAACAGTACGGTAGTTAAACCTGTTACAACGTCCGCTGAAACAGTCATACTGCTTACCAACTCCATTCATCTCCGTCCGTTCTCCCATTGGCTCATCCACACATCCATCATCACATCCATCCATCCCACTGCAGCAAAAGACAGTCACTCTCATACCAGCACTCCAGCAGCAATAACCTGGACCGGATAACCGACGGACTGGACTGGACTGGACTGACTGACAGACTGACTGACAGACTGACTGCGACAAGACAGTGGAAGACAGAGTTGTGAGTAACTGACTTTTTTTTCCTGCTCTCTTGTTTTAATTTTTTTTTTTTTTTAAAGCCCTGAATTAAAACTGTGCGCTTGTTTTTTTTGTTTTTTTTTTTACTAAGGAACTGAAACGAACTGAATTTTTTTTTTTCTTTTTGAGAAACTGAAACTGAAAACTGAGTGGAATTTTTTGTTTAAATGAACTACGGAAAATTTGAGTTGGGATTTTTGCCTGTTTGGTGGATTTTGTGAGTTTGGATTTTGGGGGGGGGGCAACTGTGTGTTTGAATTTGTGTGTTTTTTATAATCATTGTTTAATTCATGATTGTGAATTTTAAATGGTTTAAATGTGTGCTTTCTTTTTTTGTCATTTAATGTGTAGGGTGTGGGTTTAATTTAGACTCCCATCCTTTGTGGAGTTTGGGTGATAACAGAGACAAAAATTAAATAACTGACTGAATTAAACAACTGACGTAACGTCTTAAATGTCAGGGGAGAGACCTGGCTGGCAGCCCTAAAAAAATATATAGAATAAAATAAATAAAGCTTCAAACTCAAACTGTCACAAAGTGACATGAAAAAATATGCCTTTTTTTTTTTTTAATTATGTAAAAAAAAAAAAAAGCAACATGAACAAAATAAGCCTCAAACTGAATTAAATTGAATAAAAACTAATAAACCCATGCAGTTGGATCAATGCCAGTGGATGGACACACTGGGTTTATGTTCAGGACAGATTGGACTGAAAAAGACACTGTTTATTCAGTTTGATCTGTTTTTACAGAAGAACCTTTGAATTTATTCTGAGCTTTAATGAACATAGAGGATCATATTCTAATAAATGGTGGTAAATTGCTTCAGAAACACAACAGTATTTGTGTGTAACTGATACTGCTCAACCTAAATGTGTGAGTTTCATCTTGTCGTTGTTCATCTGCTGCTGTTCAATCAGGTCATATATTTGCAGGGGTTTTTCTAGAAAAAATTAGTAAGAGGGAGCTTAGGTCGGCGAGGGAAGCTGTGTCACAAGAAAGGAAGGGAAACAAGATGGCGCAGCGGTTTGAAAAGACGCCAATTTGTGTCGTTTTGAACCGTCAGATGGTCTGCCTACTATGTTTACAATAGTTTTGGAATAATTCTATCGTTTTTGATGACCAGGCACATTGTCATGTGTTGTTACTGTGGTAGTTTCGCCAGGAAAAGATCATTTTTGGAAAGATTACATGTTGTGTAAGTACTGTGTTCCATGTAACTATAAGTCTAGTGATGAAAGTGAGGAAAGAAAAAAAACCCTGAACTTTTCTGAATGACTTCACTGAGTAACAAACCTGGTTTGCTTGTTTTCCAGACGTACTGCGACAGAAAATCAACATTTCTATCAGTTTCCTCGAGCCAGGACCATTTGAACTTATTTTTGATTGGTCATATTCACTAATCTTGAAGGCTCACTGAAAATGTTGTTGTGTTAGGAGTATGTGAACACTGAATACATCAGAAGAAAGAACAGAACTTCAACTTTTAAACACAAAAAAAAGAATTTTTTTTCTATCTTCATTCATTCGTGAGATATAAATATTTGAAAATTGTCATTTTCAGGAAAAAAATGAATTTTGAGCAAAAAACTGAGAAAATTGCGTTTTTTTTTTTTTTTTCCAAAGATATTGATTTTCAAGATAAAACGGATTTCCTATTTACATTTTTGACTCTTTCTTATGTACAAACTGTAACACTGTATTAAAAACCACAAAATAAAATAATAATAACAATATTATTAACAAACAGCTCTAAGATATCCCATCATTCCACAAAATGTTAGAGGAATCCACACCAAACTTTAGACCAAACATCTTCTAAAGCACCAGGTTCCTTCTAAACTTTACACATTTACATACATCAGTTATAAGTCTAACACATATTAGTTTAGCTTTTTGATATAAACACTTCAATATTCCTCATTTTCAAGAAAAACAAGAAACAAATGCACTAAATACTGTAGATTTCTGACCTTTCCTTGGCTGCACCAGGTCCTCCTGTTGGACCAGGTCCTCCTGTTGGACCACGTCCTCCTGTTGGACCAGGTCCTCCTGTTGGACCACCTGCTGTGTTTGAGCTGTGAATAATTATATGGACATCTAGTTATTTATCTATGTATGAATGTATGTATTTATTTATTTCCTACTAAAGCCAAATAAACAGTGTCTTCCCTGTGTCCTGCTGACATTCTACAGCTGAATCTGTTCTGTGTCCTCAGTCTGAATCTGAACTCACTCTAACAGATGCAGACTAGCTGTCCTTTGTCTTGTCCCACCTCTGTGTGTCTGTTCTCTCCTTGAATGTCCTCTATAAATGTCTCTTTTCTCTTCCTCCTGTCTGTTATTTTCTCCGTATCACTCCATCCCCCGCCCCCCCCCCCCCCCCCGCTCCTCCGTCTTCCTCATTCTCCGTGTCGGACCCCAGCCGATCCGTGTTCCCGTGTCCGTCTCCCTCACCTTCTGTTTCTTCTCCGTTGCTGTCTCTTAAAGGTTCTTCATATATTGAATTGTCAGACTGTCTCCATAATCATCTTTAAGGCTTTTGAAACTGCACACGGTTCCTGCAGTCGGCATTTCCTCATTCAGAGTGACTGACGCTGTATGCGTTGCCATGGGATACGGTGACTCGAAAACTTCACACCCGGTCCTTCATTTTTCTGAAAAAGCTGCTTAACTGTTTGTTTTTGGACTAAGGAAATTGATTCACGTGATCTGCAACAGCTTCAACTACAGTATAAGAGTGAAAACACGGATTGACGGAAAATCTCATCATTGGCAGGGAAAGAGTCAATTTACCGGAACATATGCTCAGTTTTCGGAAAAAATGGATTTCCGGGCAAAAACCGGAAAACTTTCATCACTAATTAGTGTACGGTGTAACTGTGAGCTTCGGGGTAAAAAAAAAAATAAAATAAAATAAAAAATCGGAATTTCGGTATGAGGGTGCTAGCCAAAAGGAGTGCAGTGCCCCTGTTCCCCGGTTTAGAAAAACCCCTGTATTTGTATTTGAACCTTCATCTGTGTCTCATGTGCTGCTCTGGTATTTAGACGCCGTTTGTCAAAGTCAAAGCACAAACACAGTTCAGACAGATTTAGATCCAACCTGATCAGCCTCAGTTTCCTGTTTCTTCACTCATGTGGACATGTTGGATTTGTCATCAGAATCTTGTCCTGTTTTCATGGCTGTCCTTTGTGTTTTTCCTGCAGGGCTCCTGTCTGAAAACAACAGCACTGCAACAGGTAAGAAATGCACAAAGGAGGGATGGGAACTGGGCTGAAGCTGAACATCCTGGTTCAGGTGGTTTTCATCTGAACAAACTGGAGCCAATGCAGAGGATTCAGGAAGGATGGGTTTACAGAAGCTCCACTGAGCACGCTCAGCTCCTGTTCCTGACATTTGGACAAGTGTGGCTTTAAAGATCCACAAGTGAAGGAAACACTGACAAACAGGAGCAGACTGAACCATTCAATTCACTGACTGAATGAATGAGGGATGAACTGAGTCCGTTTGGACACAAAATCTGTCAGTGGGACTGAAAACACTGTTCACACATGGAAACCACATGTGCTCAATAATCCGGTCCATGTGGTCCACATGGTGTGTTGTGGTTCTGGACTGGACTCTGACTGGTCTGTCTTATTTCTACAGAGTCGCTCCACTTCAGGTTGGTGGAAGGAGTTGGTCGTTGTCATGGTGACCTGGAGATGAAACAACAGGATGGAAACTGGAAACCAGTGGAAGGGAAATACTGGTACAGGAAGTTAGGAAACAGAGTTTGTGCAGAACTGGACTGTGGATCTGCAGTTTCAGTGAGAGAAAGACAGACACGTTCACGTATAGATAATTGGAGGATCAGATCAGACTGTGTTGAATCTGAACTGAGGGACTGTTTTACATCTAAGACACGTTTCCATTCATTCCTGGAGCTGAGTTGTTCAGGTAAGAGCATGAACACTGAACCCTAACCCTTCCACTGTCACTGTGGGCTCCAGACTCTGTGGACTCTCAGATCCGGGTCGGTCCAAGACTTCAAATCACATTTAATGTCAACTCACACAAACTGATCAATATAATCAATCAATGTTTATTTATATAGCACTTTTCATATTGCGAAAATGTAGCACATATAAAAAAATCTGTACAATCCCCCCCCAAACACACACACACACACACCCATATTATTCCTAAACTAAATATAATATAAATCTACAACATTAAACAGATCAAACAGAAGCATTAGTTAAAGCCAAATTCAAAGGTGGGTATTGAGCCTGGTTTTCAAATGTCTACATTCTCTGCGGCCCTCAGGTTCTCAGAGGGTTCTCAGAGAGTTCTCAGAGTGACTTGAGGTTCGGAGGTTGGACTGCAAATGGTCTTACAACGTACTCTATACCCCTAAGAAAAGGTACAGTGTTAACCTTCCAGAACCTTAGGACAATTATAATCTACAAAAATCAGGACCATTTTAGGTATCTACAAATCAGAGGCTTTATTAGGAAAAAAAAAAAGTAAGGATCATAAGACGATTGGAGATGAAATCCTGGATATTTTCCAAAAAGCTTATAACGATGGTACCTACCAAAAGATAACTTCTAGACTTTACCGAGCTCTGTAGAATATAAAGGGAGACCATACTCCTGGACATAAATGAGATGGGAGACAGGGGACAACCTCATGATAACAATGGACGAATGGGACAGAATCTGCAGACAACAAGAAGCTCCCCCTCCTGGAGGGAATACAGCTGGAAGAACTTGACTCGATTCTTTTGTACCCCAGCACAGAAAGCTACACTATATTGCCAAAAGTCTTGTCTCCCCCATCGAAATCATCAGACTCAGCTGTTCCAGTCCCTTCCATGTCCACAGGTGTATTAAATCCAGCCCTAGGCATGCAGACTGCTTTTACAAACATTTGTGACAGAATGGGTCTCTCTCAGGAGCTCAGTGAATTCCAGCGTGGAACTGTGATAGGATGCCACCTGTGCAACAAATCCAGTGGTGAAATTTCCTGGCTTCTAAATATTCCACAGTCAACGTGCAGCTGTATTATAAGAAAGTGGAAGTGTTTGGGAACGACAGCAACTCAGCCATGAAGTGGTAGGCCACGGAAACTGACGGAGCGGGGTCAGCGGATGCTGAGGCGCATAGTGCAAAGAGGTCACCAACTGTCTGCAGTCAATCGCTACAGACCTCCAAACTTCATGTGGCCTTCAGATCAGCTCCAGAACAGTGCGCACAGAGCTTCATGGAATGGGTTTCTGTGGCCGAGCAGCTGCATCCAAGCCATACATCAGCAAGTGCAATGCAAAGCGGTGGATGGCAGTGGTGTAAGCACGCCACCACTGGACTCTAGAGCAGTGGAGAAGCCTTCTCTGGAGTGACCAATCACGCTCTCCATCTGGCAATCTGATGGACGGGTCTGGATTTGGCGGTTGCCAGGAGAACGATACTTGTGGGAGCGCATTGTGCCAAGTGTAAAGTTTGGTGGAGGGGGGATTATGGTGTTGGGTTTGTTTTTCAGGAGCTGGGCTGGGCCCCTTAGTTCCAGTGAAAGGAACTGGGAGATGCTTCAGCATACCAAGACATTTTGGACAATTCCATAATCCCAGTTTTGTGGGAACAGTTTGGAGCCGGCCCCTTCCTCTTCCAACATGACTGTGCACCAGTGCACAAACCAAGGTCCATAAAGACATGGATGACAGTCTGGTGTGGATGAACTGGACTGGCCTGCACACAGTCCTGACCTCAACCCCATAGAACACCTTTGGAGAATTAGAGCGCAGATTGAGAGCCAGGCCTTCTGTCCAACATCAGTGTGTGACCCTCACAAATGCACTTCTGGAAGAATGGTCCAAAATTCCCATGAACACACTCCTAAACCTTGTGGACAGCCTTCCCAGAAGAGTTGAAGCTGTTAGAGCTGCAAAGGGTGGACCCACGTCAGTTTGAACCCCATAGACTAGGAATGGGATGGCACTGAAATTCAAATGAGAGTCAAGGCAGGTGAGCGAATACTTTTGGCAATATAGTGTAACTACTCTGACCAGACTGTATGTTGGAGGTCCTGTGGAAGTACGGTGGCAAACCACTTCCATATCTTCTGGGATTGTCCTTTGGTGGCTCCATTCTGGAGATGTGTCTATGGCCTCCTGGAGGCAGTTCTGAAGTTTAAAATTTGCTTTGACTTTAAGACAATGTATCTCAACAATTTAGAAGAATTCAAGTGTACTAAGAGTGATAAATGGTTATTATGATTACTCTTAGTGGCAAATAAGAAGGCCCTGACCAGAAAATGGCTGAAAAGAGACACACCTACTATAAATGACTGGGCTGATGTAGTGTACAATATATTTGTCATGGAGAGAATCACATTTAGTTTGAGATGTAAAACTGATATTTTTGCTGAAAATTTATCAAAGTGGCTCATGTTGTAACTGTGAGACCGGACTTTGTATAATTTCAAAGGACCCTCAACTTTACTGTAAAGGAAAAAAAAATAATATGGGTTATACGAGTATATTAATGCATGTGTGTGATGTATGTATATGTGGACTAGATGCTGCTCTAACGCTGGACCTCTCCCCGTTGTTTGTTTTACATTGTTTTGTTTGTGTAAGTATTTGTGTTATGGTTTTCTCAAAAACAAAATAAAAAGTAAATTAAAAAAAAAAGGAAGAGCAAGACCATGAAGACATTTAGAAATCATTCAAAGGTCCTTCAAACCAGCCCTGAAACCCAGGGGGAGCCAGTGCAGTGGTTTTAAACCTGTGTAATGTGAGCCCACCTTCTGGTCTTCATCAGCACACGAGCGGCTGAGTTCTACAGAAGCTGGAGGTGTGAAGTTCTATCTGTAGGAAGATCAGAAAGCAGAGCATTACTGTAGTCAGTTCTACTGGAGAGAAAAGCAGGCATCAACATCTACGTATGGGCCGGACACAACTGGACTGACTGTGGCTATATTCTGGAGATGATCAAAACTTGTTTTTACACAGATCCAAAATGAGGAAGAAAAGTAAAAATAAACAACCAATATATCCACGTCCACAAACAAACAGCTGATGAAACATCATGTCACACACACAAGAAACAAACACCAACACATACGAATGTGAGTCCACTACAGTCCAGTCAAATCCACTATATAGTCCAAGCCCCCAGACCCTGGTCTACCTCCAGTCCACTAGAGTCCAGTCAAATCCACTATATAGTCCAAGGCTCAGACCCCGGTCTACTCCAGTCCACTAGAGTCCCTTAGAGTCCACTTCAGCCTCTAGTCTTATTCCAGTCTTCTTCCATCTGTGTCCACAGACTCTGTCAGACTGGTCCATGGGTCCAGTGTGTGTTCAGGCAGACTGGAGATCCGGTCTACCCAGTCCAGGTCCTGGTCGTTAGTGTGTGAAGGACACTTGGACCTTCATGGTGCCCAGGTGGTCTGTAGGAGCTGGGGCTGTGGGTCTCCTGGCTCCTCCAGGGGGCGCTCTCTGGAACAGCGGAGGCTCCTGTGGTGCAGACGTTCACCTGTGAAGGCCATGAGTCTGCTCTGCTGACGGTGGAAAGCTCAGGGGCACAGACCTGCTCATCTGGAACAGCTGTGGACCTGTACCTGCACAGGTGGGCGGAGCTTTGACTGACACCAGCTGACAATCAGTTCACTCACCTTGATCTCATTGTATCTGGCACTTGTATTTGATCAGATCCTGATGAGGTTAGACTGGTGGGAGGAGCCAGTCGCTGTAACGGTGAAGTACAGATGAAAACATCATAGAGAATGGAGAGAAACGTGGCATATGAACATCCCTTTGGCCCCTGGACCCTGAAGGCAGCAGATTCTTATGTCTCGACTGGACTGTGGATCTGCTGTTTCTGTGAAAGGATCTTACTCATTTGTTCCTGTGTGGTTCATCAGCCCCACCTGTCTTCTCTCTACATCTGCACTGACAGACTGTGTGAGAACAGATCGTTACTCCAAAGGCTCCCCCCTGTTCCTCACCTGTTCAGGTAAGTCTACTGATGATGGTCCTGATTCTGTCAGAATTCTTCCATGAGTCCATTCAGGTGTGTTTTATCTGAGCTGGGTCAAACCAGACCCAGTCAGACCAGGTCCACACATTGGACAGTTGGACTGAACCATCAAACACATGCAGCTGAATTCAGTTCCAGTCCATGAACCCCACTCACACATATTGAATGTTCAGTCTGACTTCAGAATGACTGTGTGTCCACCAGCGCTGACGTTCAACTAACTCTAACCTGTGACTGAGGATCCACAGAGTGGACCTGAGGCCTGTTTGAGTCCAGTCTGAATGTAGACAGCGCCCTCTGTTGGAATCCAGGTCAACCACAGCACACACTCACTGTGTCCTTCAGCTCCACATTCAAAACTAAAGGGCCTTTTTATTGGTGTGTTCTGTGTTCTGCTGTTTTCTTTGAGGACGTTGTGGCTCTGGTTGAACTGGTCCACGAGTCCTATTTACCTCCGCCAAGGAGGTTATGTTTTTGCCAGGGTTTGTTTGTTTGTTTGTCTGTCTGTCCGTTAGTGTGCAACATAACTCAAAAAGTTATGGACAGATTTTGATGAAATTTTCAGGGTTTGTTGGAAATGGGATAAGGAAGAAATGATTAAATTTTGGTGGTGATCGGGGGTGGGGGGGGCCCACGGGGGGGGCCCATTTCCAACAAACCCTGAAAATTTCATCAAAATCTGTCCTTAACTTTTTGAGTTATGTTGCACACTAATGGACAGACAGACAGACAGACAAACCCTGGCAAAAACATAACCTCCTTGGCGTGGGGGGGCCCACGGGGGGGGGCCACTGATCAGCCTTGGCAGAGGTCTGCGCTCTCCGAGTGCTTCTAGTTAGTTCCTGTGTCGCTAATGACTGACAGGAGGCTTTGAAAGAGTCCAGATCGCTTTAAAGGTGCCGTATGTAGCATTGTGGCCAAAACTGGTACTGCAATCACATTCAAATACTGGAGAATGTGGTATCCTCTGCACCCCCCCCCCCCCCAGACTAGGGGTTGACAGATCCAGCATGAGCGTCTACTACTTGTGTTTCCACTAATCCACCACACCATAATTTAATACAAAAAAAATCATCACCGCTGATTCTATATCAGTCTAATATAGAACAGAACCAGTCTAATATAGAACAGAACCAGTCTAATATAGAATAGAACCAGTCTAATATAGAACAGAAACAGTCTAATATAGAACAGAACCAGTCTAATATAGAATAGAACCAGTCTAATATAGAACAGAACCAGTCTAATATAGAACAGACCAGTCTAATACAGAATGAACAGGACAAACGTCCTGTCCACTCAAATGAAAGTTTGAGAAGATTCAGGAGATAGAGAAAAGAGAAATGAGCCTTAGGTTTCAGTTTTACTTCCGCCAAGTACAAGCGGCACGGATCGCTACTGTACACCCCCCACCACCACCCCCCCCGGTCGAACCCTGGGACGCCGGACTACCGAACCACCACCCCCCTTCAATTACACAGCGCTACATGCAGAGGTCACTTCCACAGAAACACTGAACTACAAGGAGCTAACCATGGACAGAGACAAGTCCTACACCGGTACCCAGGTCTGTTCACCAGGGCCAGGAGAAGAGACCGCAGTCCGGCCCCGGAAGAAGACACCGACAGTATGGGACCAGGTACAGAGGCCCGCGGTCCCGGTTCTCAGTGGTTCTTCGGTGGTCAGACTGAGGCAGAGCCGTGGTCGGTCTTCAAATTCTTCTCCTCTTTCAGTCATCTCCATGTTTCTAAATCATCTCCTCCAAGATCCTTGTTTTGTGTTCTCTCTTTGTCGTATTTGGAATAATCCCTTTAGTCCCTTTAGGTTTCTTCAGCTCAGACTTTTGTGCTCATAAATGTTCAGCTGCAGCTCAGTGGAACTGCCAACCTGGATGAACAAAGGGTACTGACTCTGTGATTGGCAGACAGGTGATGGGCGGAGCCTCAGACCAAAACATACAATGACATCCTAAACATCATTTGGGGGCTGACACTAAGCTTTAAATGTAAATCTTCTGTCTGGACTACTACTGTCAGTGAGATCAGGATGGAAATGAACAGGATTCCTTCATGTCTGGGACAGTCAAGGCATTTTAGAACGACTGAGAACAGAATTCATACAGACTGCACCTTTAAATTTTGATTTCAACATGGTGTTCCTCCACAGTTCAATGGTTTAGTTTATGTTCAACTGACATTCTGTCCACATTTCTGGAAAAAAGCATTTGTTCAAATACAAATGGACCTATTATCAGTTTCTTTTCAGATAATACATGTTTCCTGCTTCTGTAAAAGTCCACTTTCCATCATCCGTCATTTTTCCAAATGTTATGTGGTCAGTCAGGCCCATAAATTCAGATTTTCTGGTGAGAACTGAAAACCTTCTGCAATGAATGTGAGAACAGGTGTGCACAGACATGGTCATGGGCGGCTGTGGCTCAGTTGGTAGAGCAGGTCGTCCAATGACCAAAGCAGCCACCTGCTGGTGTATGAGTGTGTGTGTGAATGGGTGAATGTAAAGAATTGTAAAGCGCTTTGGGCACCATGAAGGTGTAGAAAATTCGCCAAATAGTTCAGTCCATTTACCATGGTTCTGCACAGGGAACGTGGAAGAACATTGAACATGCAGCCATTATTAGTAGTATTTAGAATTCTTGCATATTGATCCTTCTAATCATCTCTGTGGGTAACCAACCATTATTTATCTTCCATAATTTTAGTATTTATAACTCTGTTCTTAAAAATGAACAGATGTGCTGTTAAGGCTCTTTCAAACCTGAAAGACTATTACTATTATTAAATTGTAAATGACTAGATTTGAATGTTCTAGAGTTCTGGAAATATGGGCAAAAGGACGAACTGACAGAATGTTTTTTGCCCTTTTCTCGCCAGAAATACTAAAAAAGTGCAGGCGGTCCATTTTAGGCTGAGGTGTTCAAGGGTTCCAGAGTCCACCCTCACACTGCCGTCTGTCCAGGGGCTTTTGTGTCTTTAAACATGTGTGTGTGTTGTTGTGGGTCCACAGACTCTGTCAGACTGGTCCATGGTTCCAGTCGGTGTTCAGGCAGACTGGAGGTCCGGTCCAACCAGTCCTGGTCCTCAGTGTGTGAAGAGGATTTGGACCTGAACGACACCCAGGTGGTCTGTAGGGAGCTGGACTGTGGGGCTCCTGGGCTCCTCCAGGGGGGGCTCTATGGAGAGGGGGAGGCTCCAGTCTGGACCAGTGAGCTCCAGTGTGAAGGACATGAGTCTGCTGTCCTGGACTGTAGGAGGTCCAGCTCCGCTGGGAAGACCTGCTCACCTAGAACAGCTGCAGGACTCACCTGTTCAGGTACCAAGGGGGCGTGGCTTTCATACAACAGTGTGTTTCTTTGACTCATGTCTTTGTGTCTCTGCTCAGATCCAGGTGGGGTCAGGTTGGTGGGACAGCCGAGCCGCTGTGCTGGTACTGTGGAGATCCAACACCAGGGACACTGGAGACCAGTAGAAGACCGCTATAAACACTGGGACCTGAAGTCTGGATCTGCTGTGTGTCAACATCTGGACTGTGGATCAGCTGTTTCAGTCAACAGAACAGATAATTCTACAGACAGACCTGTGTGGAGGGTCTCAGTTCCTTGTGTAAAGCTGACATCTGGACTGAGGGACTGTGTATATGGTTCCTACAAACACTCATCTGGTGTGGACGTGGTGTGTTCAGGTACAAACGGACACAAACTGTGTCTGACCTGAATGCTCAGTGACCAGATGGTTCTGACTCTGACATTTAAAGTTCCATCTAATGAATCTGTTCATTTCATCAGTTGATTATTTTGTCTCAGTTCATTATTTTTTCTGTCAAATGTGTCAAATATTGACCTTTGACCTTTGGAACGTCCAGATCCCAAATGAACGTCTTCATTTGGACCAGATGAGGCTGAAAACACAAACAGATTTCACATTAGTCTCATTTAGGACAAAAGGACCAAATGTTGACATGTGAGACTGTAAAAGCACCACATGTGTGTCCTTTTTTACCCATAATGCCTTTGAAGGTCAGCTGTGCTCTAAATGAGCCATTCCTCATGTTTTCATTGGTCAGTGTTCATCCCATCCCAAACTCCTGTGGATCAGATCCATCTGTGTCTCTGAGGAGGATGGATTCTCTGACTGCTTGTTTGTGCTCATGTGTGCTGCTTGGTCCAATCATGTCTCTGTGTGTGGACAGATCTGCTGCCTCAGCCCAACATCTCCCTGTCTGACGGGGTCTTTGGGGTCTACCAGCAGGGGTTCCGGGTGCTGGTGTTCTCCGACTTCACCATCACATGCTCCGTCCAACCACAGTACCAAGGAGGCTCCTTCCAGCTGATCTCCAACACCAAGAAGCCGCTGAACCTCAACCCTGCCGGCTGTCAATCACTCCGCCCACTTCCTGTTGTCCTGCCATGGGCTTTACGCCCATCGAGGGAACTACACATGTGTTTATCACGTGGACGTTTATAACCGCAGCTTCTCGTCATCTCAGAGCCCCGCCCTCTATCTCACTGTCGGAGGTAATGTCGGGATAAACGCACACAAAACACCCACAATGCATCAGTAACAGTCACATGACCATGTTCCACAACGTTCCCAGTGAGCAGAGTGAACAGGTGTGAGCAGAACCACGATGGTAGAACTGAGATCAGGTAAAGCCGGTCCAGTTGAACCTGTCACAGACTGGGCTGAACCAGAGGTTGCACTTGACATTTTTATTGTCCGTCATTTTGACAGACAGGGTCGTAAAAATTCCGTCATAACATATATTATCCGTCATTTCAAATTTTATTTTTTAATGATAAAGAGATATATTTAGTAGTATTTAATGTTCAAAAAACATTTCAATGATGCAGCAGCTGTAGTTGCTGCTGGCTGATAAACCACGTGATATCACGACTCGCATATTATATACGCCCACTTTTAATTGGTGTGTCTGCACTGAGGGTCAGGGTTCAGGTTATATGAACCAGAGATCTACGCACAATTGACATACCATCTAATAACACATGAAAGGGTAGAAAATGCGTACATAGGAACACACCAAATGCCACGGGCGTTTCCTGCTTTTCCGTCATCCTCCACGCATCCGTCCCTCTTTTTTCACCGCGTTATTAATGACATCGGATTTACTGGGTTTTCTAAAATAACTAAGGAGACTCAGCTGTCTTCACAGTTTGCGCAAGAAAGTAGCATCTATTTTTGCTAAAGTCAGCAAAAACAACAACACAAGACTGACACTGACTGAGTAATTGTTCACACTCACCATCAACTGGACAGGGGTCTACTACAGGTGGACTAACTGGACGGGGTCTACTACAGTGGACTAACTGGACAGGGGGGTCTACTACAGGTGGACTAACTGGACAGGGGGTACTACAGGTGGACTAACTGGACAGGGGTGGTACTACAGGTGGACCAGCGGGTCTGCCACAGGTGGACTAACGGTGAGTCATGTGACAGAAGTACCGCTGTTGTATTCAGTGTAGTTGTGAACAGTGGTGCTGTTGGTTCTATACAGGTGGATGTTGGTTCTATATAGGTGGATGCTGTTATGGACTGTTTGATGCCTTGTTAAGAGACAGACAGACCAGCGATTCTGCGAACAGGTTCTGTTCACAGTGTTGTGTGAAAACTTTCTTTGGTAGTATGAGACTGGTGTGTGTGTGTGTGTGTGTGTGTGTGTTCCTTTAAGTGCGAGAGCGGTGTGTGGCGCGTGCGTGTGCGTATGGTGTGAGTGGTCGAGCAAGGTGAGGGAGCGGCAGTTTTGAGTATAAGTGTGTAAGAGGACAGAAGGAAAAAGTGTACTAACATCGATATACTGTGCATAAATAAAAGCTGCTGTCTTCCACTACCGGCAAGGGAGTTAACCCGACATCGGCCCTGGAGGAAATCTGCCCTGTGCTCGCTTACTACGGTCGGACGAGCCGAGCAGGAAAGGTTAACAGTAGATTACCCTCAGTATTTGAATCTGTCAAAATGACGGACGGCCTTCAGAATTTTCCGTCATTTTTAAAAAAAATCCGTTAATGACGGAATATTTTCGGTTAACGAGACCTCTGGGCTGAACCAACAAACACTCCTTTAATCTGAGCTCAGTTCAAAGCACAGCTGAGTTTAAACCCAGGTTTAAACCCAGGTTTAAAGCCAGTCCATCCAGGTTTAATGTAGGTTTAATCTTCTTTCCATAAACACTAATGTCACAGGAACTATTACTCAGGTCTGACATACGACGCTCACGTCCAGGTCCTGTTGTTTCCAGATACAGTTGAAACCAGAAGTTTACATACACTCTATAAAAACACACACAGGCTTTTTTCTCACTGTCTGACATGAAATCAGACTAAACTTTTCCTGTTTTAGGTCAGTTAGGATGACCAAATTATTTCTATTTGCTAAATGCCAGAATATTGTAGGAAGCTCGACAGTGTCTTTGTCGAAGGAGTTTCACATATCTGACGTCCAAAGGAGCACCGATCATTATCTGAAAGTCTCAGGTTCGACTCAGAGAGTGGTAATGCAGCGTTTCTGCTGCTAAGGTTAAATCCTTGCTGCCACACCATACATTTCATACAAAAAAATCATCACCATCGCATTAGACTTATTATTCATATATATAATATATAATGGGGCCAAATAGGCCCTCAAATGAAAGTCTGTGAATCTTCAGGAGGGAGGGAAAAGGGAAATGAGTGGGAAGTTTCATTGTCACTTCCACAGGCGCTGTGGTCCACACCGCTCCTTACCCCCACAGTTTTATAAACAGGACGGAAACCGGCCCAGCCCTGCCGGCCCCCACGCAGCCCCTGCACCTGACCGACCCCCAGCCCAACCGCACATGTGTAACCCCTCCCCCACACACACACCCTAATCTAGTCGTTAATCTAACATTTATACTGGGGTTGTGAATCTTAGTTGTAAGGCCGATACGATACACACCTCGATACAGCATCTGCGATCCGATTTATTAAAGTTACATGTGCAGTGTTTCCTGTGGAACTGATCTGTTGGTGTGGTGGTCTGGTAAGGGGGGGGGGGGGGGGGGCTCGTCCACACATGCACAATTCAGCTGGGTGGGGGTGCACACGCATATGTTTGGGTCGGTAACTGCATGTGTGTGTTCGTCCGTTTCCGTCCTACTTCTAATACTATGGGGGCACAGGGCGGTGCGGTCCGTGCCCCCGCAGAAGTCAAAGTGAAACTTGAGGCTCATTTCCCTTTTCCAAACCTCCTGAGGCTTCACAGACTTTCATTTGAGGGGGCAGGACGTTTGTCCTGGACTATTATATATTACACATATGTATAATAAGGCTAATGCTGAACCCTGATGGTGGTGACCTTTGTTATATGAAATGTATGTAGTGGTGGAAAGGAGTTTACTGTGGTTCAAACCTTACCTGTGGAAACGCTGATGTGGCATCTAGTGAAGCAATATGATAGGATTCACACCCACATACAGAGCGATTAAACACATTCTGATTCAACACATTCATTCAGGTAAAAAAAAAAAATGCAGTGGAATTCAGTGAGCTTGATTATTTATGTATCAAATAAAACCATGACTTTTCCCAAAGTGTCTTTAGTTCAGTTTCAGAACACGTGCCTCACATTCAGTGAAACAGTTCAGACTGTGTTTCTAAAGTCGTTTCTGTTTCTAACTCAACTTCTTACTCCCTCACTGAATCCATTTGTAATGAAATGTATTTATAATGAAGGTAAAACAGAAAAAGGTTCTGTCACTTTAAGAGACACCTGCGCAAGGTATTATGGGATGTACTGTTAGATGTGTATGTGACTGTTTAAGGAAGTATCTGTGGTCTGT
Organism: Sphaeramia orbicularis; assembly: GCF_902148855.1. Classification (NCBI taxonomy): domain Eukaryota; kingdom Metazoa; phylum Chordata; class Actinopteri; order Kurtiformes; family Apogonidae; genus Sphaeramia; species Sphaeramia orbicularis. The sequence goes on along the minus strand of NC_043964.1, from coordinate 55,475,730 downwards.
ACTGCAGTATCTGTGGTATGTACTGCAGTATTCAGTACAGCTGATATAGTGAAAAGTACACGTTCATAATCCAATTCATGGGCGGAGCATGTGCCCGGTGCATGGGCGGAGCTCATACTGTCATGTCCAGTGAACACATCCATGAATCTGCTGCACACGTTAACGTGGGTCTGCAGAAAAGAAAAACTTTACCAGATGAAGAGTAACACTTTTAAATGACAGTACAAATATATTCTATGGAACGGATCGAATTTTATCGATACAAACATTCAGTGACCGATGCATCGTGATATTCTTCCAAACTTTTCATTCACTGTCAGCTTCTCTAACGGTGCACTAAGATCGTACACACCTGTCGGCGTATCAATGCGTATCGGATAATCTTCCATCCCTAGTTTATACCGTTTCAGTTTTATATGTTGGGTCCAAATCAAACCTCTGAAATCTCAGGAGAAAAAAGTACAAAATATAAACATACCCTCCAAAACTTCAGTTCCACTGATACAGATCCTACCACCATCCATGGAGAAGATGAAGCTCCTGGTCTGTCCTCAGGACGGTGTCCAGGGGAAGGCAGCAGTTCTGTCCATAGAAGGAAATCCACAGAAACAACCTGAACACAATGTACAGACAATTACTAAGACAGTCCTAATAATAAACATTTACCTTTAACACGATGAAACTTTCAATATCAAAAGTACAACAGTCCATTGTAAAAATGTCGTTCTTTTTCAGTACAGTACCTGAACAAAAATACCTCAACCCACTGAACTGTGTTTCTTTCATCTTTTTTTTTAAAACATATTTATTTATTTTTTGTTACACAGAGTACAATGGAAACATAAAAGTCATTGAATTGTGTTTCCTTTGAGTCCAACTGGTTGAATTCATGTCAGTCACATGTCTCCACATCCACAGCAGTAGAACCACAGCCCCATGTTAGCTTAGAGAGCCACCTGTTAGCTTAGCTTAGCTTAGCTTAGCTCCACCACAACTCAACTGATTTGAAACGTTTTTACAGCTAATATCAGAACAAGTTTCACATCCTGAGTGGGTTTACACATACCCACTTCATATGTCATCTAACATTCTACATTCAGCTCATAAATGTATTAATCCACTAAATCAGATAAGCTAAGCTAAGCTAAGCTAAACGGCGCTGCTAACTTACCTGGATATTCAGTCAGTGAACAGAGTGAATTCATGAACTTCCTGAACAATTCCCAAGCGTTTGTCCAGTCTAATCTACAGTTGTCAGACAGTTTCCCCTCCGTATCTCTGTCGGTCAGTTTCTTCATTGTTGTGTTTGAATTATTACAGAAATGCGGCAGAAATCAGAGGAATGTCATCCTACAGCTGTGAGGCGTTCAGGGTGTGTAGGAAAACACTGGACTGGGCAAACTAAGGGCATTTACAGAAACTGTGTCATTGAAGTTTACACAGAACCTGGGCTCCATCACCTCAGTAAAACACTGTTGAAGGATGTTTGGTGGAAGTCCAGACAGTTGAATCAGTACGGAGAAGATTTTTTTTTTTTTTTTCCTCAATTGAAAACAAATCAGTGAATAAATAAATTCCACACTGTGTGTTTTTGGACCTGCAGAGGAAAGACTGTGTATGTGTCAGTGGGCTCAGTTTTCATTTACAACATGGTCCAGTGGTCCATTAGTTCAACAGGTTTGATTCTAATGTTGATGGTTCAACAGTGAAGCTGGACGTGGAAATAAACCTCAGCGACTGAATCCAACAGTAAAATAATAGATTTATAGAAACACTTCAGAGAACTTCAGCTGAATCTGGGAGGACTTGGATTATTTCAATGGATCCATTGAACTAAATCAGCCTTTATTCAAGTGGAATAAGTCCAATAAAGCAGCCGTTGGAGGATTGTGTGTTTTTTCATCAGTTCTTCTTGGATGTGAATGTGTTCCAGTTGTTTCCAGGTCATTATTGATCTGATCAGTTCTTTGTCTTTGTGATCAGCAGAAAATGAGCGACACTGTGTTCCATGGACGTCGGTTTAAAGCAGGGTTATCTCAAAACTCCTGTTCTTTCAGGTTCCACATTCAGTCTGATTATATCTGCAGTGGACCAACCGTAAAATAAGAACAGAATAAACTAGAAATAATGACAACTGCCACATTTATGTCTGGTTTTAGGGTAAAAAAAAACATTAAATTATGAAATACTTACTTTTATAAACTATCCAAACAAACAGATGTGAATAAACCTGAAAAAACCTGACATTTCTTCAGATAAATCAGTGTAATTTTCTCAGTCTTCTTCCTCCACTTCTCATTAGTCCATGTGCATTCTGGATCAGATCTCCAAAGACACTAAACACTGAGGAACAGGAAGAAAAGAGTTCAAACTGGACTGAATTTAATACAGACATTTCAGGTTGGACACATTTGTTCAGGTTAGTCACAGTTTATTGGTACAGGAGAGTTTGAAAATGGAAAGATTTTCATAATTTAATGTGATTTTTTGTACTAAACAGACAAAAATGTGAAGTTGTCATTATTTATAGACATAGTGTCTTTTTTTTTTGTTTTTTGTTTTCCCATCAAACCCAGTAGTAAATCTGCAGTGGTTCTTTCTGTGGGTTCTTCTGCTGTTCTTCTTGGACTGTAGATCAGATTGGTCTGGATGTGGAACCCACACTAAAATGAGTTCCACAGCCTGGACTGTGGAATTCTTACACTTGTAAATTCGTCCCAGGGGTGGGACTGGAACCTTTGGGGGGCCGGTTTCGGCCCCTGGGCCTCATGTTTGACGGCCCTGGTTTAAAGGTGGTTTGTATCTGTGTTTCAGACTTGGTGACAAACCTGATCATCAGGGTGGTGCTGGTGGTGTCGGCTCTGCTCATATTTGATTGTGCCTCTTCTTCTTCTATCAGGTACGTTCCCATCGGTCCTCAGTGGATCCGGTGGACTGTAGACGCACTCCACACACACATGGGTCTGAAACCGGACATGTCCTCTGCCGTGTTCCTTCCAGGTCTCCGTGAAGCGGATCCGAACGAAGGCCGACCGGCGACACCGGCGACCGTCAGCGACGCAGTGACGGTTCAGGAGCAAACATCCCATAATAGTGTCGGTTGTTCAGTGTGAGTCCAGCTGATATTTGGGTCTGATCCACAGTTGACAGCTGAACCGATAACAAACGCTTTTCTGGGTTCTGTTCTGATGCTTGATGATCCTTCAGCGTGGCAGCTTCTGTTCACAGTTCAGAGCCGTGGAAACTCCACTGTGTTCTGATCCCATTCTGACCTGCTTTGGAAAAGACTCTGTCAGAAGAGTCCACACAGTTCTTCACTCTGTGGATTATATACTTTGATTAAAACAGCAGAACAACATTTATCCTGACATGGGCCTTTTTTGTGTAAAAATCCGACTTGGATTCCCTGTCGGTGATCCTAAACCTCCATCCCATGGTGGATCTGAACAGTCTGACCAGGCGGACATTTGCTCTGATAAATCTGTCAGGTTTCATTTTTATCTCTGTACATATTTGAGGGATTTGTTTGGACTCCATGTGTGATTGTTTTAGTGCTTTCTTTACTGTCCTGCACTGATTGGTTGAACTGCCTTTAACCCTCCAGTATTCCGTCCACCTGAGGCCCTCACTAAACACCAAGTGTGCATTTTTGGCACACTTGTGGAATAATGTCCAAAAAATGTTCATACAGTTTGTTTTTAATTCTTTTACACTTTTTTTCTATTTCATCAACTTGAGCTGTAAATAAAATACCAATACTCAATAACTGTCACATTTTTAACTCTTTAAATGCTGTGTTTGTAATGGAAACAAACCATTTTTTTGGTGCAAAAAACACAAAAATAATTTTTTTCAATATACTCCATAAAAAGTGGATCATGTTATGGAAATGTTCAACTGATAACCCACACACAAAGAGGCGGAGAGAAAGTTAGAGTTAAAATAAATAAATGCATTTATTGAGAAGTCAGTCACAGAGAAACTCTGTAAGTGAAGTCTGATTAAACAGAGAAAACTAAAGATTATATAGAACCAAATCCAACCCCCTCAAACTATGATGTCATTCCTTACATACATCGTACCACTCCATACTACTCCTTCTCTGCTCCGGAAGAGGTCATGATGACCTCTCCACTCTAACCTTGCTTGGATCCAATCTGGAGTGCATGCGCCATCCTCTATCTACACATTCAGACATTTAGGTGTTTGGGGTTTAACTCAAGGCAAGAACTCCGTCCTGGGTTTGGGGTGTTACAGAGTGGTAAACATCACACATAATGAATAATGACTCAGCATTAAAAGAAGATGTAATAACAGTATAAAATATAAAGAGTATAAAACATAAAAAGTAATTTTTCCACCACATTTCCTCCCTTTTGATTATTCAACCGAATCAATCATGCAAAACATAAAATTTACGTACGAGTATCAATAAATGATTATAAATGATTATCAACCCAAAGACAACCTAATTAAGCCATATTCTCCAGATATTCTCCAGATAAATTATATGTAGCCAAATTTCCAGACTTTGTGTCTTTTTTCTTTTTAGATCAGGTTTGACATTGGAGGACAAATAGCAAAATACTATGAAAAAAATACTATAAACATCCACCCATGATCTATCTGCTTTTGGACATCAGTCAGAACAGTAATTTCCAGCTTCACAATTTTTGTTCATTTGACAGGATTACACGTTGCTTTCTTCATACACCATCAAATCATCATCAAGATCATCTAAGTCATCAAAATCATAATTATCATCATCATCATCAATCACTTCATGCTATACCATACTAAAAGTACCAATCACACTGCTAATCATTGAACGTATTATTGGAATGATGCAACAGGATAATCCGAGGAGTAATACAAACACACCAAAAATCACAGCAATAATTTTCATCAACATTGCCTTCCATCCCCCAGACAGCAGCCAGCCCCAAAAATCCCAGCCTGTTGTAGTGTATGCAGTGTTTTCCTCATGTAGGACTCGTCTAGGGTGATCAAACTGATTGTGGAAACATCAGGTACATAGGTACAACACTGGTCGCCAATAAGATGACAGACACCTCCCTTTTCAGCCAATAGGAGATCTAAAGCTGCCCTATTCTGTAATGCGACAGTGCGGAGAGCTTTCATCTCACTGGTCATTAAACCCCTGTTCAACAGACGCAGTGAGATTCTCTAGCTCCACAGAAAGTTTTTCTATGTACCAAGCTAAACAATCAGGGCCGTACATGGGAATAATACTGATTTCAAACTTATGGCCACCTGAAATCCGATCCCGTTTTACACAGGTGTGAGGCGGTGACATAACTGGGCTGATGGTCAATTTGGAGGTAGCTGGAACCAAATAAGAGAGGTGACATGTACCTGCCCATCATGCTGGGAAATACAAATAAGAGTGTTGACCACACGTCCACACCATATCTGTAGGACAGCCATACCCATAATCAGAAGGAGTTAGAGCTACAGTGGCATTATATGTGGTAGTAACATTAAAAATAAAATAAAATAAAATAAAATAAAATAATGTGTCAGTGGGGATGGTGTACCTAGTAATGCCGTGAGATTGTAAAGGACTATAACTGGAGAAAAGTAAATTTATCAGCCCTTTTTTCGCATGCTACCTTGAGAGTAATGTTACACCCAGATGTGTGTCCCAAATTATACCGTGTGTGTTCTGTGACTGGGGAATGGAAGCAAAACTGTGGAGTGAAAAAAAGATTAGACAGATCTCTGAGCCGAAAAACAACATTTTCTGTACCATAGTAATATTAGTGTCTCTAGAGAAATTTCTTGGATTTCTGAAGGAAGGTCACGTTGGGTCTCAACCCCAGCCAGGGGTACGCCGTGACAGACGGCCACTGTCCATTTTATCATTGTCAATAGTGTGTGATTGATCGAGAGAGGATAAGGAGCGAACAGAGTATCTTCATGTGAGCTGTGTGGCATCAAACTACACACATAGCATGACTGATTAGTGACACGTCGTGTCAGATCACGTGTCACTCGCCACCATGTGTTATCGCTATAGTCGTGGTGATCAATGAGGTGGAGGTCACGTCCGTGACGTCCCCGAAGCTCCTCTGACCCTAGCTGTCCTCCGACAGACCAGGGCGCAAACAGGAATGTGATGCGGTGGTGAAGGATCAGATACCTGATAGAATGTGTCCATGTACCACATGTACAGGCACAGGAGGGTGATGCAGGTGACAGCTGACCCTTTGATCACCTCCGTCGTTGTCGAATCAGTGTATGTGTGGGGCAGGGGGTCTTCAGTCACTCGCCAGTGACCAGGCAAAGGATAAGTGTATATGAGACGTCACTGGGGTCGTTACCACCGCTAGGTTTCAACCAGTGAGTCTTGTGAGTGTGGGGTGCGTGATACAGCTGTTGTCCAGCTCCGGTGTCCAGTCGTCCAGTCTACGCTGTCGATCGATGCTCCGGCCCGTCCTCGGCTGCAGCAGTCGGCGGTTCTCCCAGAAACCGCTTACAGTGGGTCGCGTGGGATCCACATGGCACGTTCAGCAACCTTGACCACTGTGTGCGTCGTCAGGAGCACCTGGAAAGGGCCTCGCCACCTGCGTTGTTTCCAGTGCTTTCGTTCTGAAGTCCCGGACCAGGATCCAATCCCCGGCTGCAGCGGATGGAGCAGCCCCTCTGCAGGAACCGGTAGTGCTGATTTCACCAGTACCTGTACTTGAGAGAGTTCAGAGGAGAGTTTCCTACAATAAGACAACATGTCATGCTCCAACAATGATGTCAACCCGGTTGGTTGGTTGGGGGCCTGGAGACCTGTATATGGGGTCTCCCAAACATAATCTCAAAAGGACTCAGCCCACTTCGACTCCTACGTCTCATTCTCATTTGCATGAGAACCAGAGGTAGGGCCTTGACCCAGTTAAGGCCTGTTTCCTCACAACATTTAGCCAGTTTTGATTTAGGGTGCTATTTCCCTTTCAATAGCCCCCCCCTGATTGTGGATGGTATGCACAGTGTGTTTTGAGGTCAAAACCTAGCATTTCCCCTAACTCAGTTAGTGCTGTGTTCACAAAGTGGGACCCATCGTCTGATGAGATCCTCTTTGGGATCCCCCAACAAAACAAAACAAAATTTCAGTTACCAAAGCCTTAGCCACTGCAGAGCTGTCTGCATGCTTTGCAGGAAAACATTTATCTAACATTCCTCCCTTAGACACATGATCTACGCCATGTGTCAGCTTAGCAAACCAGGGGAAGAAATGTTTGGGCAGACAAGGTCGTCCATCAGCTGCCTCAAGTGAAACAAAAGACACAAGCTTGTGAAGAAGGACAACAAAGGAGAAGGTCATCAACATACTGTAAAGGAGCAACACCTGGTGGGAGGTCAAGGTGGGACAGCGAGTCGGCCAAAATCGAATTGTAAATGGTTGGGGCCTCGCAATACCCCTGAGACATGCGCGTCCATGTGTACATTTTGTTTTTGAACTGAAACGCGAACCAATATTGGCTATCTGCATGCACGGGAACAGATGTGAACGCGTTCGAAAGGTCAATGACAGAAAAGTGAGATGCAGACGGCGGAATTTGTGATAAAATCGTGTGTGGATTTGGGACCGTGGGTATGCTGGAACAACGGCTTTGTTTACCGCCTGTAGGTCTTGAATAAACCTCCATGTGTCTGGGTCAGGAGGGGTTCGCACTTTTTTCCACAGGAAAAATTGGGGTCCTGACCGGTGAATCAGGACATGGAACTATAATTCCCACATTCAAATAAGCTTCGAACTCGGACTGTTTTTGACATGGCCTGTAATCAGATCGCGGGGTGATGATGACTGGTGGGCAGTTCCGGACGAGACCCACATCATGTTGGACCAGTAGCCCAGACACCAGGCGGGATATCAGCCAGTTCGGGTGGCACGGAGACGGGTGAGAGGCCTGTGGGAGATGTAGACATACAGGTCAGCGCTTCATCATTTAACAACTGTACAGTTTCTGACAGTGAAACACTGATATCATGCTGCTGTCTGTATACCCCCAGTCGGGGAGAGAACCATGATGGCCGGGTCAGAGGTGGGACACAAATCTGACACCTGCAAGGCCTTTCCACAAACGGGCCCACGTCTTTCCAATCTGCATGGCATGGTTTGGAAAGAGCAACATGCGTGGTGCAGCACCAAGCCTGTAAAAAGAATGTTGATTATCAGTCAGTGACACAGACAATGCACAAAAAAATATGAATCCCAAAACATGTAACCAGTTGTGAGCTTATCAGACTCTGTGTGAAAAAACTTTTCCTCATATGTGGGGTCAGGGCCTCCAGGACTGAAATGAGAAGCACACTATAATCATTTGGGGGTGAGACATAAGCGCCAGGCTGAAGTCTGCTGTCACTTAGCTCGACCCATTTTTCTGTAATTTGGGGGGAACAGACTTTCCAGTGGTATACAGAATCTGGTCACCCAGCAGCATACCTAACCATTGTGTGTGCGTACACACAATGTGAGTGGAGATCTGTGCCTGCGACTGTGTTTTGTTGAGTTATCGTTAACCCCTCTGGACCCGATTCAAGTTTTACCCCCAATTTCCACATCAAATCCCGCCCACACAAATTAATGGGACAGACGGGTGCGAGTAAAAAAGAATGTTAGAAAGTACTTCTTGTGAAACACATGTCAACGGAACAGTAAAGCTCTCTCTGTCCTGTTTACCACCAGCCGACACAGAAATAATAGTTTTTCCACTCAACTTTAGTGTAGGTGTTAAGTCTACATGTCTGATCACAGAGTATGTAGCTCCACTATCTACTAAAAACAATAACTTAAACCTGCTTATAGTAAGATCAACCACAGGGAGCTTCTGATAGGAGTCAGTACACAGCTGAGCGTGTGTGTGTGTGTGTGTGTGTGTGTGTGTGTGTGTGTCACCTCCTCCTCCCTTGGGCAGTGCAGCAGAAGCTGTAGTGGGTGTGGAATCCGTGTCTGGAGACCCGCCCTCCAGGGCCGCGAGCCAATCCCCTGCCCCGTTCCCTCCACGTGGCTGTCTCCGCCCCGCCTTCTCTGTGGGCAGTCCCTTTTCCCATGTCCTGGTTGGCCACAGAGGTGGCCCACCCCTCCACATGTCGGACCACCCCTTTCCGGGTGTAGGTGGGCCTCGAGTGTTCTCCGGTCCCCGCCCACGCTGTTCCCCGGGGGGGGGTCGGGCGGACCAGTCCGGAGTGTCTGATGAAAGTGACCCCTGCCCTGCGTCTGGAATCTTCCACTGTCTCATCAGGCCTGTTTCAGGTTTGTCCATGCAGACAGACAGCCTCAGGTGGGAAAAAACGTCCGGCAGAGGCTAGGGGTCATCTGTGCAGCCAGAAGCCGCCTGAGTTCGGACCCGGTGGGTCTGTGTTCATTGCAGAAAGTCCCTCGGGTGGATCAGGTAGATGTTTCAGTGAATGTCCATGCCCTGAACACCACAACAGGACCGTCTGGTCCGCTGACTTCCACCGTGGGCATTTGTGCAGCTGTGCCAGAAGTCAGTCCTCCCCCCTGCCTGCAGCATCAGCAGCGGGGGTGGAGTCGGGTTGTGTGGAGTCCGGCTCCGGTGGTGGAGAAGGCCGGGGGTCAGCAGACCTGGGGGGCCTGCTGGGGCCCGTTGATGTTTGGCCGGTTCTGGAATTACGGCTGAGTGTTCCGGGAGGGGGGGCGGGTTCTCGCGGCGTCTTTGTGGGCAGGCGTCCAGACCCGGACACCAACTTCGCTGCCTGCACAGAAACACAAGGGGGGGGCATATGGTATATGGTAAAGTGGCGGAGCTCAAGCTCCTTGACAATCGAAAATATAACTGTTTAATCTGTATAATCTGTTTTATATCTGTTTTTATAACCAGCAGCATAATTTACCAGATCTTACAGACGTAGCACAGACGTCGCACAAAAATACAAGGGAAGTATAAAGTTATGAATGAAAAGAAGTGGTTTAAATATTCTAACAAATTAGGCATAAAGGGAAAAAAACACAGCTAGATGGTGTCATCTACGGTTACACATGCCTCAGTTTGTTTTTTGCTTCATTTCACCACATCTCAAAACATTTGTTACAAGTTTCCTTTTGTTTAAATTCCCTGACCTTGTTTTTTCTCTCTTTGCCTCCCTTTAACTCATTCAGTTTTTGCACACCCAAAGTTGGCATTTTAGAAAAAATACCCATGTTACCCAATAATCAGCACATTCAAGCACAATTTCCCCATATTTTCTTTTTACCCATGGGTTTTGGAATAGGGGCCTCTCTGTCCACACCCCCGTCACTGTGCCCCGGCCGGTTTCCCATTTTTACACTTAGAACGTCTTCTAAGTGGTTTTTGTTCCTTGGCGAACAAAATACTAAAAAACCCTGATTTTTCTTTTCAGTTGTCAGCGAAAAAATCACCTAAAACGCTTTCAAGTTTGTTATAAACTTTACTCTACTGTATTTACATACAGTAGCAACCTTATACGATTTTTCTTTTTGGTTGAAGGCAGGCGAAAAAAATCTCCCAAAAACGCCTGTACTCTATTGCATTTGCATACACTAGCAACCTTATACGATTTTCTTTTTGGTTGAAGGCGAAAAAATCTCCCAAAAACGCCTGTACTCTATTGTATTTGCATACAATAGCAACCCGACTCAGGTCTATATATATATATATATATATATGTACTTATTCTTTTATATATATATAAACCCGAATCGCACGCCACTATTGTTTCAGTGACGTGCCCAGTGACATGAGTTTGGAACACAGAGAGTAAAAGCCCCAACACCCCAAACTGTAACTTTCTCACCGTGTGTGGCGTTGAACTCAGTTCCGATTCCAGTGGTGAGACGGGCGGGGCTCGGGGCCGGTCCCCCGTCTGCGGTGTCGTTTTACTACGGGGCTACAGCCGCTTTTTGGCCCGTAGGATGATCAGTCCACCAACCTCCATTCCCCGCCCGACAGCACACATGGAATCCTGCCGACAACGCCAATCTGTTATGGAAATGTTCAACTGATAACCCACACACAAAGAGGCGGAGAGAAAGTTAGAGTTAAAATAAATAAATGCATTTATTGAGAAGTCAGTCACAGAGAAACTCTGTAAGTGAAGTCTGATTAAACAAGAGAAAACTAAAGATTATATAGAACCAAATCCAACCCCCTCAAACTATGATGTCATTCCTTACGTACATCGTACCACCCCATACTACTCCTTCTCTGCTCCGTGAAGAGGTCATGATGACCTCTTCACTCTGACGTTGCTTGGATCCAATCTGGAGTGCAGGCGCCATCCTCTATCTACACATTCAGACATTTAGGTGTTTGGGTTTTAACTCAAGGCAAGAACTCCGTTCCTGGGTTGGGGGTGTTACAGAGTGGTAAACATCACACATAATGAATAATGACTCAGCATTAAAAGAAGATGTACTAACAGTATAAAATATAAAGAGTATAAAACATAAAAAGTAAATTTTTCCACCACAATCACATGTTATTAGATGTTTTCATCCTGGCATATGTCAGTGATTAACTCCAACATCGGTTAATTTGCATTATTATTTTTGGCACTAGGTCAAATGTTCAAAAATACTAGCATCTGTCACCAAGTGTGCGTAAAATGCACACCTATAAATCAAACTATTAAATATTATATATTGATTTATTTTCCTGCTCTAATTTGATTTTATTTTTGTAAATCCAGGTCAGTCCTAATCATACAGATCAAATAATCATTCATTTTACATTTTTTAACCCTTTAAACGACCTCTTTTCATCATGATGTCACTACATTTTTTGATGCAAAAAACACAAAATATGTTTTGTTCTGTTTTTTCAAAATACTCCATAAAAAGTGGATCACATGTTATTAGATTTTTTCATCCTGGCATATGTCAGAGATTAACAACAACATGAACAACGTTAATAAATGACTTTAGCCCCTCCCCTCTCAAATGAAGCCCAGATCTCAGTAAAAGCAGGATTTATGCCTTAAAGGCTTTGGATCCAAAACAGTGGTTCTAATGTTAGAAACAGTGCGTTTTATGCACACTTGGCAGACAGATGCTAGTCTGGTCATTTTCTTTTGTTTACAATGTGCACATTTGAGTTGGTGGACAGAATTTTAAAGATCATGCACAAATGAACAACTTTTGAATTCTAACCTGATTTAAATTGTGAAAAAATAATCTGAAGTTTTTAAACCCGAAGTGCAAAGTGTGCGTAAAAAGCACACCTGGATACCAGAGGGTTAATACTTTTCCATGGTTCATGCTCGGTGTGTCCATATCTGGTCCTTTGACTGTGTTCATTCTTCTTCTGCCTTGTATTTCCTCCTCCTGGTTCATGTGCAGTGAACAGTTGTATTCCAGTGTGTGTGTGAACAGCTGTGGGTTCTTCATTCCAGCTGGAACAGCTTTCATCAGTTCATGGACAATCAAACAGCCAGCTGCAGTTTGTGGTTGTGGCCACTAGAGGACAGTAGAGGACAGCAGCACAGGCCCAACCAGTGAGAACAGAAATGTAGAAAAGAACAACTACAACTTTAAACACAGACACAGACTCGCAAATATGCAAACGATGAAAAGAAATGAAGAAGGAGTGCAGCAGTTCTGTATTATTTAGACAGAAACATACTGATGATGTAAAAAAGTCCATTCAACCGTTGGAACATGAATGAATAAATAAATGTGCTTGAGTTTAGTTTGGAACCCTCTGAGAAACCAAATGAAAACTGATATTAATCCATTCGACTGAGCCAGTGAATCCATGTTCTGATGTCGACCATTAAACCACGGATCAGAAACACTGATGTTTGTCACAGTGGACGGATTTCCATGACATTTAATGGTATTTTTGTACGAAAATTTGAAGTTGTCATTATTTATAAGCATGATGTTAGGGGGTTTTTTTGGGTAATTTTTAGGTGTTTTTTGTGTGATTTTTAGATGGTTTTTTGTGTGATTTTGGGGTGTTTTTTTGGGTGATTTTGATCTGAGTTGAGTTTGACACAAACCAAGGCATGGAGATGATGATGATGATGTCATGAATACGGCTCATGTTCAATTATTGTCCCAGTAAATATGAGTGCAGACGTTCAAATCAGACGGAGGGACTGTGAAAGTCAATAAGTCCACATTTATGGACCAAACTTCATGTGAATATTTCCTGGTAAAAACAGTCTGTGTCCTGGACCAGAGCATCAGTTTATTTATTTATTTATTTATTTAGAACATGCAAAGGGAGAAAATAAAACCAAACAAAGCAAAATGAGACAAAAACAAAAGAACATTTAAATGAACAGAATCTATCTTCAAGTTTGTACCAGTCTGAATTTTGCAAAAGGAGGAGGAAGCAGAAGTTTAACCATATTTAATCCAACCCCTCAGAGCTTTTACACCTTTATCACCAACTTCAAACAACAATCCAACAATCCATGTGTCCGGATTTAAGCATGGAAGCACAGCCAACACATGATGCAGTCACTGAATTCTCCACAGCAGTCTGTTCATGGCAGTGCACTCACACAAACAGACTCAACACTTCAACACTTTTATTCAGTAATTTCAGCAGATTTATCAATTCAACAATTTCCATAAACAAACAAACAAACAAACAAACAAACAGACCTCATTGTCTTTATTAAAAACTGGAACTGACAACAGTCAGTTCTGTAAATCTGTTTACCTGCAAGTGGAACGGCACAGGTTATGTTTACATCTGGGTTTGTTTGTTTGTTTGTTTGTTTGTTTGTTTGTTTGTTTGTTTGTTTGTTCAGTTCTGGATGGCCTTGAATGTCAATAAGAGTTTTTTGAATTCAGTCCAAAACTGGAGCGGGACAGGGGAGGGGCTCCTGGAGAGGGGAGGGGCTCCTGGTGATGATGCAATCAGCTGAATTCTGAACCAGCTGAAGTTTATGAAGGGGTTTGAGTGAGAGACCAGACTGAGAACGGGGGGTAATGTTAACGTAGGTGTACAGACTGAGTGATGTTATTGATGTGGGACTGAAAAGATAGAGTACTGTGAGTACTGTGAGTACTGTTCGTATGATGTACTCTATTACATTTCCGTGTCATTAATCTGATCCAAATTCTCTGTTCGATGAATAAACTAAAAAAATGGAAATAATTTCCATTTAATTCAAATGGAATATTTCATTGAACCATTGAACTGTCAGTTTGTTGAGTGAACATTAAGTATTTAGTTACAGTTACTGATGTGTAATGGATTACAGTTACTGATGTGTAATGGATTACAGTTACTGATGTGTAATGGATGAGTTCAACTGAATGAGTCACAGTAGTTTCAGCAGATTTACTGAGGAAGGACTGGACTGAACTGTCTGTGGTCACATGACTGTTATTGGGACAGAGTCAGCTCAGAGACGTTTGGAAGTTCACTTTCAAACTGATGCCCCCCCCCCGGTCTGCAGGGGTACTGCACATGGGGGGGGGGGGGTTCAGCCTAAACCCCCCCTGGTCTGCAGGGGTCCTGCACATGGGGGTCCAGCCTAAAGGCAGTAGTTTGTGTTGACATCAGGCCTGTGCTGGTGTGCAGGTTTGTTCAGTCCTGTTCAAAGTCCAGGATGTAAACTGGTTCAGCACTAAACCTGAATGAAGAGAACACAAGCTCCATGTTCTACTGCTGCTGTTCCAACACACACCCATGGGGCCTGGACTGACAGCACACAAGACTGAAGTAGTGCATTTAAGAACCTGACTGAAGGTGGACCACCCCCCCCCACCCACCTTTAAGAACCTGACTGAAGGTGGACCCCCCCCAATGGAAATCTGTGGATAAATAGTCTCATTTATTTGTGCTTTGTTTGTGCCGTTATGGTTTTATAGATATGACAAGATTTATTTACAGCCGATGATGTCACACAGCCCCCCCCCCCAACAGAAGAGAAGAGAAGAACTGAGGTTTTGCACATACGTCACATGATCAGGTGGTTTTCTGTTTACGACACCATGTTGCTCGTCAAGCTTTCGTTGGATCGTACGACGTGTTAAAGGCTGGACCTGCTGAACTCCTGTGTGCCGTTTATTCCTTCTCTTTCACCAGGATCAGTTCTGCATACAGACCGCTGGGTTCCACTGGGGGCAGCGCTGCTTCTGTTCTGCCCACCGCTGTTTAGAGTTATTACTGCCGTCAGCCTAGCTTCTCAGTACAGTTAGCCTAGCTTCTCAGTACAGTTAGCCTAGCTTCTCAGTATAGTTAGCCTAGTTTCTCAGTACAGTTAGCCTAGCTTCTCAGTATAGTTAGCCTAGCTTCTCAGTACAGTTAGCCTAGCTTCTCAGTACAGTTAGCCTAGCTTCTCAGTACAGTTTGCCTAGCTTCTCAGTATAGTTAGCCTAGCTTCTCAGTACAGTTAGCCTAGTTTCTCAGTATAGTTAGCCTAGCTTCTCAGTATAGTTAGCCTGCGTGCCTGTTGCCTTAGCGGTGTGTAAAAACAGAACAGTCCTCATGTGGTCCAGTGCTGCAGACCCTTTAAACCTCCAGGAGGACTTCCCCTGGACCATCACCTACAGACACAGTGCTTGTGGATCTACCTGCTCCCTTTGAGTTTCCTCAGCTGGGTGAGGCAGATGGAAGTGGGCGGAGCTATGGCAGGTGACACAGCTGAGTTCATCTGGAGCTGGTGACAATACTGCCCCCCCGTCTGTGCCGGTCTGCTTTAACTATGGGACAGCCTTCCACATGAGGTCCAGTCACATGATGAAGATGGGAGGGGCTTTTGGACACAGACAGTTAATGGACCGTTTCAGAGCTAACATATGGGAGCGTTTCAGAGCTAACATATGGGAGCGTTTCAGAGCTAACATATGGGACTGTTTCAGAGCTAACATATGGGAGCGTTTCAGAGCTAACATATGGGAGCGTTTCAGAACTAACATATGGGACTGTTTCAGAACTAACATATGGGACTGTTTCAGAGCTAACATATGGGAGCGTTTCAGAGCTAACTTATGGGACTGTTTCAGAGCTAACATATGGGAGCGTTTCAGAGCTAACATATGGGAGCGTTTCAGAGCTAACATATGGGAGCGTTTCAGAGCTAACATATGGGAGCGTTTCAGAGCTAACATATGGGAGCGTTTCAGAGCTAACATATGGGAGCGTTTCAGAGCTAACATATGGGAGCGTTTCAGAGCTAACATATGGGACTGTTTCAGAACTAACATATGGGAGCGTTTCAGAGCTAACATATGGGAGCGTTTCAGAGCGTTTCAGAGCTAACATATGGGAGCGTTTCAGAGCTAACATATGGGAGCGTTTCAGAGCTAACATATGGGACTGTTTCAGAGCTAACTTATGGGACTGTTTCAGAGCTAACATATGGGACTGTTTCAGAACTAACATATGGGACTGTTTCAGAGCTAACATATGGGAGCGTTTCAGAGCTAACATATGGGAGCGTTTCAGAGCTAACATATGGGAGCGTTTCAGAGCTAACATATGGGAGCGTTTCAGAACTAACATATGGGACTGTTTCAGAGCTAACATATGGGAGCGTTTCAGAGCTAACATATGGGAGCGTTTCGGAGCGTTTCAGAGCTAACATATGGGAGCGTTTCAGAGCTAACATATGGGACTGTTTCAGAGCTAACATATGGGAGCGTTTCAGAGCTAACATATGGGAGCGTTTCAGAGCAAACATATGGGACTGTTTCAGAGCTAACATATGGGAGCGTTTCAGAGCTAACATATGGGACTGTTTCAGAGCTAACATATGGGAACGTTTCAGAGCCAACATATGGGAGCGTTTCAGAGCTAACATATGGGAGCGTTTTGGAGCGTTTCAGAGCTAACATATGGGAGCGTTTCAGAGCTAACATATGGGAGCGTTTCAGAGCTAACATATGGGAGCGTTTCAGAGCTAACATATGGGAGCGTTCACCAGTTCTTGGGCAGAGCCTGCAGGTGTACAGCTGATGTGAGCCGGTGTCCTGTCGAGCCGCCCTACCTGTGGAGTTGAGCTACCTAGCGCTACTGAGCATGTGCATGCCCCTCAGTGTTTTCACAGTTTAAATGCCCATCAATTTGTGCTCCCCCAGGCAGAAGGGAGTCATATTTGTACATATATTTCTTTTATAGCGTCTTTTGAGCAGTAAGCACGTAGCAATTATGTGCACGAAGGATAGACGTAGAATATCGAAGTGAGATGATAATAATGTAAATAATGGTGTTTCTATAGTAGGAGCTTCATTTAATAGAAGTTCTAAGCCTGTGGAAATGAGCTTCCTCTGCCCATACTCAGATGAACAAGGAAATACTGGTGTTTTTCTACAGTCCAAGCATTATTTCATTTTCAAATAGGCGTGTTGAAACGTAAGGTAGCTTGTTTTGACGGGGTAGCATCAATCGATAGATGTCGCTGGAGCAGCTCAACTGGACAGAACACCGGCTGGAACTGGGAACACTGGTTTGACCTCCCAGTTGCTGTTGTTAGTGAACATGTAAACTCATCTGTGGCGCCTTTATCACAGCAGACAGACTCACAAAGAACAAAACACACAAACACCAGTCCAAAGAAAAACACCAGAGAAAACAACAGTTCAGACTTTCTGCATCCAGATAGCATGCCGACCAAAATGGAGGTGGAAACAACAGTCACATGACCAGTGACGTCAGCTGACAGTCCTGAATCCCCAGGCCTAGTCTAACCCCCGGCCTAGCCTACAGGCCTAGTCTATCCCCAGTCCTAGCCTATCCCCAGGCCTAGCCTATCCCCAGGCCTAGTCTATCCCCAGTCCTAGCCTATCCCCAGGCCTAGTCTATCCCCAGTCCTAGCCTATCCCCAGGCCTAGCCTAACCCCTGGCCTAGCCTAACCCCTGGCCTAGCCTAACCCCAGGCCCAGCCTATCCCCAGGCCTAGCCTATCCCCAGGCCTAGCCTATCCCCAGGCCTAGTCTATCTCCAGGCCTAGCCTAACTCCTGGCCTAGTCTAACCCCAGGCTTAGCCTATCCCCAGGCCTAGTCTATCCCCAGGCCTAGCCTATCCCCAGGCCTAGTCTATCCCCAGACCTAGCCTATCCCCAGACCTAGCCTATCCCCTGGCCGAGCCTATCCCCAGGCCTAGCCTAACCCCAGGCCCAGCCTATCCCCAGGGCTAGCCTATCCCCAGGGCTAGCCTATCCCCAGGCCTAGTCTATCTCCAGGCCTAGCCTAACCCCTGGCCTAGTCTAACCCCAGGCCTAGCCTATCCCCAGGCCTAGTCTATCCTCAGGCCTAGTCTATCTCCAGGCCTAGCCTAACCCCTGGCCCAGCCTATCCCTAGGCCTAGCCTATCCCCAGGCCTAGCCTAACCCCAGGCCCAGCCTATCCCCAGGCCTAGTCTATCCCCAGGCCTAGTCTATCCCCAGGCCTAGCCTATCCCCAGGCCTAGTCTATCCCCAAGCCTAGTCTATCCCCAGTCCTAGCCTAACCCCTGGCCCAGCCTATCCCCAGGCCTAGCCTATCCCCAGGCCTAGCCTAACCCCAGGCCCAGCCTATCCCCAGGCCTAGCCTATCTCCAGGCCTAGCCTATCCCCAGTCCTAGCCTATGCCCAGGCCTAGTCTAACCCCAGGCCTAGTCTATCTCTAGGCCTCGCCTAACCCCAGGCCTAGCCTATCCCCACGCCTAGTCTATCCCCAGGCCTAGCCTATCCCCAAGCCTAGTCTATCCCCAGTCCTAGCCTATCCCCAGGCCTAGCCTATCCCCAGGCCTAGCCCAACCCCTGGCCTAGCCTAACCCCAGGCCCAGCCTATCCCCAGGCCCAGCCTATCCCCAGGCCTAGTCTATCTCCAGGCCTAGCCTAACTCCTGGCCTAGTCTAACCCCAGGCCTAGCCTATCCCCAGGCCTAGTCTATCCTCAGGCCTAGTCTATCTCCAGGCCTAGCCTAACCCCTGGCCCAGCCTATCCCCAGGCCTAGCCTATCCCCAGGCCTAGCCTATCCCCAGGCCGAGCCTATCCCCAGGCCTAGCCTAACCCCAGGCCTAGCCTATCCCCAGGGCTAGCCTATCCCCAGGCCTAGTCGATCCCCAGGCCTAGTCTATCTCCAGGCCTAGCCTAACCCCTGGCCTAGTCTAACCCCAGGCCTAGCCTATCCCCAGGCCTAGTCTATCCTCAGGCCTAGTCTATCTCCAGGCCTAGCCTAACCCCTGGCCCAGCCTATCCCCAGGCCTAGCCTATCCCCAGGCCTAGCCTAACCCCAGGCCCAGCCTATCCCCAGGCCTAGCCTATCCCCAGGCCTAGTCTATCCCCAGGCCTAGTCTATGTCCAGGCCTAGCCTAACCTCTGGCCTAGTCTAACCCCTGGCCTAGCCTATCCCCAGGCCTAGTCTATCCCCAGGCCTAGCCTATCCCCAGTCCTAGCCTATCCCCAGGCCTAGCCTATCCCCAGTCCTAGCCTATGCCCAGGCCTAGTCTAACCCCAGGCCTAGTCTATCTCCAGGCCTCGCCTAACCCCAGGCCTAGCCTATCCCCAGGCCTAGTCTATCTCCAGGCCTAGCCTATCCCCTGGCCTAGTCCAACCCCAGGCCTAGCCTAACCCCAGGCCTAGCCTATGCCCAGGCCTAGCCTATCCCCAGGCCTAGTCTATCCCCAGGCCTAGCCTATCCCCAGGCCTAGCCTATGCCCAGGCCTAGCCTATCCCCAGGCCTAGTCTATCCCCAGGCCTAGCCTATGCCCAGGCCTAGTCTATCCCCAGGCCTAGTCTATCTCCAGGCCTAGCCTAACCCTTGGCCTAGTCTAACCCCTGGCCTAGTCTATCCCCAGGCCCAGCCTATGCTGAAGACACAGGGAAGTTTACCATCCACCCAAGTAATTATTTAAACATAAACATTTCACAACATTTCACCTGTTTACCACAACAACATATAAAATATATATTTGATTAAATCAAAAGTGGACAATTCTAAAATATCCATAAGATCATTTTAATAGACCGTTCAGTTAAAACACCCCTGCTATTCCTTCCCCACTGGTCCCTCCCACTGAACCAGACCAAACCAGGCTGAACCAGGCCAAACCAGGCTGAACCAGAACAAACCAGGACAAACCAGACCAAACCAGACTGAACCAGAACAAACCAGGACAAACCAGACCAAGCCAAACCAGACCAAACCAGACTGAATCAGAACAAACCAGACCAAACCAGGTCAAACCAAACCAAACCAGGTCAAACCAGGCCAAACCAAACCAGGCCAAATCAGACCAAACCAGGTCAATTCAAGTCAAACCAGACCCAACCAGGTCAAACCATTTAAACAGTCAGAAGAACCATCAGGTATTTGACCACAGTTTCTTATTTGACCAGTAGTGGTTCCATCTGTGTGTGGAACCATCATCTACTGTTCTGGGTTCTGATCCAGGTCCAGCTGAGACTCTGGAGGACCAGGAGGAACACCTGCCGCTCTAGTCCAGGTCTTCACAGATTTCTATGGACTGATGATAGTGATGATGATGATGACGACGACAATGACGATGAAGATGACCACGATGATGATGACGACGATGATGATGACGACGATGATGATGACGACGACGACAATGACGATGATGATAACAATGATGATGACGACGACGACGACGGTGATGATGATGACGACGACGACAATGACGATGATGATGATGACGACGATAATGATGATGATGACGATGATGACGACGACGACAATGACGATGATGATGACGATGATGATGACGACGACGACGACGACGATGATGATGACGATGATGACAACGACAATG